>NC_057799.1:309958570-309976497 GCF_018294505.1 Triticum aestivum
GGCCCTTGATTTCGTATCCAACGGCTGGAAAATCTAATGACCAGAGATGAAAAAGTCAGTCGACTGACGTGTAGCCTCACCCCGCACGTACACATGCATGCACGCAATACACGCACGCATGCAGGCGTGCAACACTGACACATACACATAATGAACACACGCACGCATGCAGGCGTGCAACACTGACGCGTCCACATGCACTCACGAACACACGCACGTACGCACACATGCATGCAACACTGAAACGTACCCTTGCACGCACGCAACACTCGCACGCCTGCATGCACACAGCACACGACGCAAGAGACACGCTCAACCTATACGTGCATGCACCCTTTGTTAAGGACATGTATTGTTACGGGCATTAATCAATCTTATCTGTGATAAGCAGAAAATTGATGTTTGTAGCGGTCTTTATGAATCACAACGTATTGAACGCGCTTCAACATAGTAGGATTATCTACATGAAAAGGATGACGTCACACTCAATGAACAATCATCGGTTTATGAAATGCCCGCTTCTGACCGCCCTGGCCCACCAAAGGTTCCTCTGCTGTGCGCTGTCTGCGTTGGGTCACTGACATGCAGGCCATGTACCCAAAGAGCCCACACGTTAGTCGAAGAACGGCACGCTGTCCTACATCAGAGTCGAGGGCGCCACTTGCTGCATGCCCGGCTGAACACGCCTCCTTGCCGCATTCAAACGCCTCCATGAAACCCGCCCATGTGGAAGCCGAGAAACCCACTCTAGACACACGTCCGTTCATGAGCGGGCCGGCATTAAACGCAACACCGGTCGAGCTCCTCCCGTCGGCCGTCTATTTAATCTCCTATTTAAACGAGGCCAAACGCCGGCCAAGAATCGCACACCTCCGCCGCTCCCCTATCTCCTCCTTCACCATTTTGTCCACTCTTACAATGGCTTACGAAGAGTAGTTATTCCACATCCAAGCCGGCTGGGTGGCCCGCCGAGCGCGCCGGATACGAGCTATGCAGCTCGCTGATCCACCTCCCTCCCCTCACCCGACGGAGCCAGTTGCCGCCCCGAGCCGGTGCGCGGTTCAACCACTCGCCGCTCCAGGCCAGCTCGACGAGGAGCGGCGCACGAGCATCATTGCTGCCGTCCACGCCGCCGCCTCGTACCGCATGTCCCGTTTCTGTGGCCGAGACTCTCATGACGGCGTCCGCGCCATGCAAGCAGCGACAGAAGCCGGGTGCGCGGAGAGCGACGAGTCGGTGGCCAGCGCCTCCGCGTCCGCCGCCAACATCGAGGAGAAATAGAACACGGGAGGCCGCCGCCGCTTGCACTACAAAAAAAGACACATCCGTGACATTTTGGGCCGAACGAAATTTTTTTTGTCATAGTTATGACACTTCTATGACGATAATTGTGACAAAACACGGTATCATCATAGATGTGGTGGGGTCCTACTTCTATGACAAAAAATCATGACAGAAAATGGGCTTTTCGTCCTGGGCGGGCCGGAGACGCGACTGCATGACATTCTTTGTGCCGTCCATGACGGAAAAACCCGTGGTAGAAGCGAGGGCGCAGAAAATATCGGGGAGTCCCCTGTTATGGTGGGTGGTCGGGGGCCGAGCGATGCGCGTTTCTCTCGTACGTACGCGCGTGTGTGCGAGGCGTTGGGCTCGAACTGAACCCGAGCGATTGCACTGCAGGCTACACGTTACTGAACCCCAGCGATCGATCGATGGCTGTTAACTGAACCCGATCAAGCGATTCCTTCGCTACTGCTGCTAACTGAAGCTGATCGATGCTGCCTCTGGATGAACAGTGAGCGTTGCGGGAGGGGGGGTTGGATGAACAGTTCCCGGTGAGGGTGGATGAACAGGACCCCGTGGTGTTGCCTCTGGATGAACAGGACCCCGATCGATCATGCCGGTTGGGGCTGCATGAACAGGACCCCGTGGAGGGCAGGATGAATAGGACCACCCCGTGGACCGCAGGATGAACAGTAGACGGTGGAGGGCTGGATGAACAGTAGCCCGTGGAGGGATGGTTGAACAGGAGCCCATGGTGAGGGCTGGTTGAACAGTAGCCGGTGGAGTAGCGCGCGGTGGAGGCTGGACGGACAGGAGCCCATGGAAGAACAGTCACAGGTGGAGGCTGGAGGAGGTCGACGGTGGATGAACAGTAGCCCGTGGAGGCTGGAGGGGGTCGACGGTGGAGATGAACAGTATCCCATGGAGTCCCGGTTTGCGGTACGCCACACCCCTCCCAATGAACAGGACCCCCGTTTCGACCGTAGCGCTCCAACACAAGTTCGTTTCCTCCGTTTTGTGGTACGCCACACCCTCCCGATCAACAGGACCCCCGTTTCGACCGTAGGATGTCCGTTTCCTCCGTTTTGCGGAACGCCAGACCCCTCCCGATGAACAGGATCCCGTTTCGAACGTGGCCGGTCGAACACAAGGCCGTTTACTCCGTTCTGCGGTACGCCAGGCCTTGTTTCCATCGGTTGTTCTGTCCAAGCCCTCCCGATGAACACGACGACGCATTCCGTTCCGACCCAGCTGGTTGGCTCCCCATGAACACGACAACGACGCTGTTTCTCCGTTCCGACCCAGCCATGTACACGAGCCCTAGCCGTACGTATGCGCGAGTAGGCGTTCGAGACCCTACCCGTATGTACGTACGTGGCCGTATTTTCTTTCTTGCACCCTGGCCGCTGTACGTACGTGTACATGCTACGTGCGCGCCTCCACTACGACACGTGCCCGCCTCTACATCGACCAGTATGTACGTACACGTTCGTGACCAGAATGACAACGCTACGTACGCTTCGACCAGGTGGGTCCCGACTGTCAGGCACTTCCTTGCCTGCGAAGATGTAGCTGGTGGGTTCCAGCAGTCAGGGGGGCGAATCGTTTTTTTGCCCGGACGCACTTCCTTGCGTGCGAAGATGTAGCTGGTGGGTCCCCGCGGTCAGGGGGAAACATTTTTTCATGAAATACGGTGGCCTGTCCGGTGGGTCCCCGCTATCAATTGGAGGAATAATTATTTTGCGCGTAATAAGGAGGCACTTCCTTGTTGCGGCCATGGACCCAGCTGTCAGCCTCTCCACGTACAGTCCACGTCCGATGGAAGCCGTTCCTTGACCACGTTGACCACGCCGCGCCGAGAGCACCAGGGCGGTGGACGACGGCGAGGCCTAGGAAGGGGACGACGCGGAGCCGGGGGAGACGCGGCAGTGGAAGCCCGCACGGAGAGGACTGCGAGGGTTCACTGGTTCGGCTGCGGTGTGAGGCTGCCAGCGCCGCAGGGCCTGGCCAGCGGTGGGAATAGTAGAGGGCGGTGAGGCCTGCGCGGCAGCACAGCCGGCCATGGGGAGGAGGGAGCAGGCAGTCCCGCCAGTGCTTGTTTGAGCGGCTGGAGCAGGAAGAGCAGAGATTGAAGAAGCACGACGGCCGTTGGATGGACATCCAACAGTCACTGCATGTGCGTCAACCTTTTTTTAGGAAAGCCTCAAATCTGTGGAAAACATCATACAGCCCATCTGCCATTATTTCTAATAATTTATAGCCCATTTGCTAATTCTTAAGGTTTTTTTTGGAGCCCATATTCTTTTTGTTA
Organism: Triticum aestivum; assembly: GCF_018294505.1. Taxonomy (NCBI): domain Eukaryota; kingdom Viridiplantae; phylum Streptophyta; class Magnoliopsida; order Poales; family Poaceae; genus Triticum; species Triticum aestivum. The sequence goes on from NC_057799.1 coordinate 309,962,166, forward strand.
GCATTACAGCCCATATTGTGGCCACGGTTAAAAAATTATACGAAATTTTGCATATTTCGCTGCGGTCCGAACTGTTTTTAATCCCAAAATTTCGAGTCACATTCAAACTGATTTTAAAAATAAATGTATATCAATATAAAATCCAACAAATTGTCCACGCATAAAAATTAATGCAATTTAAAATCTCGAAATGAAAAAAAGAAATTTGAAACTAATTGCCGGTTTGATGTGTTTTAAAAATGTACATCCCATTTTTCATTACTGATAGGCCATTTTCTCGTCCAGCCGAATGAAGCTCTCCTCGTCTTGAAAGATTTGCAGCCCAACAGGCCTGACAAAGCGACTTACTTGGCAAATCACAAAAAAACTGGGCTAGCCATTTTCAGAAAGAAAAGAAAAACTACTGGGCTGGTCTGTGGTAAACATAAAAGAGAAGGCTGTCTAGACAGGCCAGAGTGCCCCGCACAGCTCAGTTGACACCCTGCTTCCGTCTCAAAAACAAAGTAAATAAATGCCACTCCAATTATGGCGATTCATAAAAGTGCCACTGCAATTTTCAAACTTTGAAAAATGCCACTGCAATTTTTGCAAACTTTGGAAAACGCCACTGCAATTTGCAAACATTGAAAAACGCCACTCCAGACTTCGAAAAATGCCACTGGAAATGGCATGAAATGGCATTTTTCAAAGTTTGGAAATTGCAGTGGCATTTCTCAGAAACACCAGATTTGGAGTGGCATTTATCAAATTAACCCAAAACAAAAATAACTGGGCGAGCTACTGGGTCCCTGGTGTCAGCCGCTCGTTGTGCAATTCTCTCGTTTGTTGACTACGTTGACAATGCCATGGGACCCAGATGTCAGAAATCCATTAGGAGGAGCCATTTTTTATTGGCTTGAAATAAGGAGGCACTTGCTTGCGTACTGCCATGACCTTGGCGGGTCCCTGCTGTCATCCTCTCCACGTACAATCATCTCCTGATTGTGTATGCGTCAACTTGGTAGGCCCACAAGTTAGCCTCTAAACCCGTAGAGGACAAATACAACCTGTTGAGGATATAACCATTAGAGTCACCCGCCCAGGAGGGGCCGGGTTACGTCATAATGGTCATCACGCGAAGCCCAGTACCAAGCTTGAAGACGGCGGGTTAGATAATGGGCTTAAGACCCGGAGGAGGCTTAAGGCCCGTAGTGATAAACCGCCGTATGGCAAGACTTGTAGTGTAAGGCAAGAATAGTTGAGAGTCCGAGCCAGACACTCTTATGAGCCGGCCGGGACTCTGAGAGCCGCTGGTTGTCAACCTCTCTATATAAAGGGACGACCCGGCGGCGGTTTAGGGAGAGGTAAGATCTCGACGAGCGCCAGGCATCACGATTAAGCTCCCTGGTCATCGAAACCGTAATCAATACCACCTCAACTGGACGTAGGCTTTTACCTTCACCGTAAGGGGCCGAACCAGTATAACCCCCGTGTTCCTTGTCCCGTTTAACCCCTTTAAGCTTCCTAGCTGCGATGGCTCCACGACTAAGTCCTAGCTCGAGGACATCTGCCATGACAATTCCACGACAGTTGGCACCCACCGTGGGGCTGGCGCACGGTGGATTTGAGTTCTTGAAGGGCAGCTTCGAAGGGCTCAAGGGATACGCTGTGGGCCAGATGACCAAGAGTCGTCGTGGCAAGATCTACATCGACGATGCAAACTGGGGCCCCGACGCCGGCTCAATTGAGTATGGGTATCGGGTCCCCTTCGGCGGAATTCATGTTTTCATTGGCAAGATTGGTGAGCCGGGCCCTGAGCCGGATCTCTGCGCCGATCTCATCGAGACGGCTCAACGCGCACGACCCGTCCGGGCTCTACCTGCCTTGAAGCATGCTTTTGTGGGATGTGTTCATGGAGGACTCTCTGAAGGATCTCGATCTGCTGATGAGACGGCCGCCGGCTCTGACGGCGAGTCGTCTACGGATGAGTCAAATTCGTTGTATCAACTTCAAGATGGCAGGCTCAGGGGTTGTTCCGATGGCGACAGCATTCCGGACCCTTTTGAACCACCGAGCCGGGTTGGAATCTTCATGGCCGGCGCACAACCTGTTCAAAACCCCGCCTCCGGGTCAAGAAGCCCGGTGCCTTCACCGGCTCAGGTGCTGATGGATCTCACAGACAAGCTGACGGTCCTGTTGACCGCTACGGTGGCTCCGGCGGATCAAATTCAGGATGTCGCGGAGGTGGCACAGTTAAAGTTCGATCTAGCAAAGGCCAAGGATGATCTGGCGGTGGAGGGGATCAGGATGGCTGCAGAGAGGGCGGCTCTCGACGCCCAGACTCAGCTGATTCAGGCACAGTCCTTCCGGCTCACGATGGATCAAAACGCATCCAATGAGGTCATGAGAAGGAGGCATCAAAAGGCCCAATCTCGACTCCCTCCGGTTTACGATCCTCTAAACCTCTTCAACACGCCGGGTGCAGGGTCTAGTAACCCGCCGGAGATCATAGTACCCGGGGCTGGGACACCAATTCAGCCCCAAGTGATGGGACCCCCCCGGGTGAACCGTGCCCCGCCTCAGTACGTGCCAATACCACCGGGTCATTATGCCAACCCGTTGGAAAACATGGTCGCCGCGGCGGCACGACTAGCGGCTCTCCCAATTGATGGTGACTCTCCGACGGCGGTTGAAACCCGCCGGGTCAGAGAACTCCTTCAGACAGCTCTGGCGCAGCAAGAGGCGTACTCTTATAGCAGGGACAGGATCCATTCAACCCCTCATCCAGGCCGAAGCCCGAGTTATAGCAGACACATGGTCTCAGCGACCGGCTCAAGTAATGTCCGACGCCATGATTTGCCACCTGGCCACGGCCCGGCTCATAACGGGGCCTTTCACGCAGCAGACCAAGACAGAGCACGGCAAGAGGCGGAGCAGGTGCCTCAGTTGACGGCTTACCAGACACCCCCGGGTTATCCAATGGCTTCCGTCGACGTGGGTATCCCTACAAGGACTGGGGGTGTCCCTTGTTTAGTGCCGGCTCTCCGCAATGAACGTCTACCCAAAGACTTCAAAGGGCCTAGGAAGGTGCCTAATTACACGGCTGATTTACAACCCGAAGCCTGGATCGAGAGTTACGAGATGGCCATGGAATTGCTGGAGGTCAGCGAAGCGGCGATGGCCAAGTACTTCACCATGATGTTAGATGGGACTGCCCGCACTTGGTTGAAAGGGCTGCCGCCGAATTCTATCGGGTCTTGGGCTGAGCTGAAAGCCCGGTTCATCCAAAACTTCAAAGATACCTGTAGACAGTCTATGTTAGTTGTGGATTGGACTAACTATAAATAGCAGGAGGGCGAGTCTACGACACATTGGGTTCGCCGGGTCAAAGAGATAATACATTCATCTGATAAGATGGATGCCGGCTCTGCAGTCTTAATGTTAGAGCAGAATTGTCGTTTCCTGCCCCTGAAGATGAAACTTGGGTGGCTCAAGCGCGACTGCAATGATATGGGTACGCTGATGGCGGCTCTCGTCAAGTACGCCGACTCTGATAGTACCAAGGACCCCGCGTCAGATGATGAAAGGACAGGGAAGGGAAAGAAGAACGGCAATGGCAAGGGTCCTCAGCATAACCCGGCAAACCAAGGAGGTAACAAGCGTAAGGCTGATGGCAGCATGGAGTTTGTGGCCAATGCCAGCTCATAGGGTAACAACCAGCGACGTAAAGGGAGGCCACCTCCCCGAGCCAGCGGTTCAGGCCCAACGCTTGAGCAGTTGTTGAATGAGCCTTGTCCAAGGCATGGCTCCAGGGAGAAGCCAGCTACTCATCTATGCAAAGATTGCGCAATCATGAAGGCCTTTAAGAATTCCAATGCCTTTAATGGCAATAATGGCTCGGGCGGCGGTTTAGGCACCGGCGGCTTTCATGGCCCGGGCGGCGGCTCAAATTCCAATCCTCAGAATGTTCAAGGGGGCTTTAATCAGCAGTCCGGCCAGGGTCATCAACAGCAATAGGGGGGATACCAGACCAATCCAAAGCAGCTCAATGGTGGACAGTATCATGTGTTCACCACCAGTCTGTGTAAGTGAGATCAGAAGCTTCATAAGAGGGCTGTGAATGCTGTTGAGCCAGCGGTTCCACGCTATTTGAGATGGTCTGAGCAGCCTATTGTGTGGAGTAGGGAGGATCACCCTCCCCGGGTTGATAATCCGGGTCACTTGGCCCTGGTGGTGGCTCCTCAGGTGGGAGGATATAAGTTCACTAAGGTGCTCATGGATGGAGGCAGCAGCATCAACATCCTCTATTATGAGACCTTCCGTCGTATGTGGTTGATTGATAAGAACCTCAGCCAGTCCAATACTGGTTTCCATGGTGTGGTGCCTGGTAAGTCGGCTTATCCAGTTGGTAAGATCGAACTGGAAGTGGCCTTTGGAGATGAGTACAACTACAGGGTGGAAAAATTGACCTTTGAGGTGGTCAAGATAAGAAGTCCGTACCATGCCATATTTGGGCGGCTAGCTTACGCCAAGTTCATGGCACGGCCGTGTTACGTATACTTACAGCTCAAGATGCCGGGTCACAATGGGACCATTACGGTTCATGGCAGCCAAAAGATAGCCTTGGAGTGTGAGGAAGGTGACGCGGCTTATGCAGAATCTATTTGTGCAACGGAGGAGCTGAAATTTTGCAAAGACAATGTTGACCCAACGGATATGACATCTCTGAAAAAGCCGACCACGGAGCATGAGCCGGCAATGAAATTTAAGTCAGCTGATGAGACCAAACTTGTTGATTTCGCTCCAGGTGACTCATCTCAACAGTTTAGCATCAGCGCCGATCTGGATCCAAAATAGGAAAGCACGCTCATCGAGTTCATCCGTGAGAATAGGGACATTTTTGCATGGAAACCTTCTGACATGCCAGGTGTACCTAGAGAACTCGCTGAGCACACTCTCAATATTGATCTGAAATTTAAGCCGGTCAGGCAATTCCTTCGGCGGTTTAATGAGGAGAGGCGGAAAGCCATTGGTGAGGAGGTGGCCCGGCTCTTGGCGGCCGGGTTTATTGTCGAAGTCTTTCATCCAGAATGGTTAGCTAACCCGGTGCTCGTGCTCAAGAAGAATGGCACCTGGCGGATGTGTGTGGACTACACGGACTTAAACAAGGCGTGTCCGGCTGATCCTTTTGCTCTCCCCCGTATTGATCAAATCATTGATGCCACAGCGGGTTGTGAGCGTTTAAGTTTCTTGGATGCGTATTCTGGATACCATCAGATTAAAATGGCAGTTAAGGACCAGGATAAGACGGCGTTCATCACTCCCTTTGGAGCCTTCTGTTATGTGTCTATCCCTTTTGGACTCAAGAGTGCACACGCGACTTACCAGCGTTGTGTGCAGAATTGTCTTCATAACCAGATTGGGCGCAATGTTCACGCCTATGTGGATGATATCGTGGTTAAGTCCAGGGAGAAGGAGACCCTGATAGATGACCTTAGAGAAACCTTTGATAATCTCCGGGTTTACAAGATGATGCTTAACCCTGCCAAGTGTGTTTTTGGTGTTCCTGCAGGCAAGCTCTTGGGTTTCCTGGTTTCTAATAGAGGCATTGAAGCTAACCCGGAAAAAATGAAGGCAATCACCTCTCTAGCTAAGCCGGCGTGTATAAACGACGTCCAGCGCCTAGCAGGCCGCATTGCTTGTTTGAGCCGGTTTATAAGCCGCTTGGGTGAAAAGGCCATGCCACTGTACCAGTTGATGAAGAAAACTGATGACTTTATCTGGAATGATGCTGCTGATGCTGCTTTTTAGGATTTAAAGAGGCAGCTGGCTGAGCCCCCAGTCCTTGCTACTCCGGTTGACAAGGAGCCCTTATTACTGTATGTAGCTGCTAACACACGAGCCGTCAGTGTGGCTGTGGTGGTGGAGCGCAAGGAAGAGGGTAAGGAGTACCCGGTTCAGCGGCCGGTTTACTACGTCAGTGAAGTGCTCATTGAGTCCAAACTGCGGTATCCACATTGGCAGAAGCTTGTTTATGGTGTGTTCATGGCAAGCCGGAAGCTTAAGCATTATTTTCAGGGTCACCCTATCACTGTGGTTAGTTCTGCTCCCCTGGGAGATATCATCCAAAATAGAGAAGCCACAGGAAGAGTGGCTAAGTGGGCAATAGAGCTCGGGCCTCATGGTCTGAAATACGTACCGCGCACTGCTGTTAAATCTCAAATGTTGGTGGATTTCATCAACGATTGGACAGAGCTACAAGTGCCGGAAGAAAAGCCGGATAATACATATTGGACTATTCACTTCGATGGGTCCAGGCAATTGGAGGGCTCGGGGGCTGGAGTCGTGTTGACTTCCCCTAAAGGTGACAAGTTCCGTTATGTGCTACGGTTGATGTTTCCATGCACTAACAATGCGGCTGAGTACGAGGCTTTTCTCCATGGTCTTGGGTGGCTAAGGAGATGAGCTTGAGTAGAGTACGATGTTTGGGCGACTCAGATCTAGTGGCTCAACAAGTATATTAGGCAAGTGGGATTCCAAGGACCCTCTCATGGCGGCTTATCCCCATGAAGTTGATGCCATTGCTGGACACTTTCAGGGTTACCAGGTAGAGCACATTGATCATAGGAAGAACGAGGCAGCTGATGCATTAAGCCGGCTGGGCTCTCAGCGAAAACCGGTGCCGCCTAATACTTTCTTGGACATCTTGCATAACCCTTCTGTTAAGTTACCTACAGAGGAAGACTTGGCTGTCCCAGACCCAGAAGCACAGTCGGTGGCGGCTCTCCACATCAACCCAGACTGGACGGTACCATACTTGGCTTACATGACCCGGGGAGATTTGCCTGAGGATGAAACTTTGGCCAGACAAATAACCCGGCGGTCTAAGTCAATGGTCAAGCTGAGAGAGCTAATCAGGAGATCTTGAAGGGCATTAATCCCCGGCTTTTGGTCCCTTTGCAACGGACGCCGGGTTGTTGGGTGGAGGAGTTACCCTCCGTGTTATGGAGCATCAATACTACTCCTAATAGGTCTACGGGTTACACGCCCTTCTTCATGGTTTATGGAGCGGAAGCAGTCCTCCCCAGTGACATCCGTCATGACTCGCCTCGAGTGGCGGCTTATGTTGAGGCGGATAATGAACAGGCGCGCCAAGATGCTCTTGACTTGTTGGACGAACAGCGTGACGTGGCAGCAGCTCGCTCAGTGATTTACCAACAAGACCTGCGCCGTTATCACAGTCGTCGGGTTAAGTCCCGGGTCTTCCAGGAAGGTGATCTGGTGCTCTGGCTCATCCAAGATCAAACAGATGCACACAAGCTATTCCCGCCTTGGGAAGGGCCCTTTGTGGTCAGCAAGAACTTGCACAACGGGTCATACTACCTCATTGACGTTCGGGAGCATAAAGATTCACACAAGTCGGAGGAAGAGACCCGTCGGCCGTGGAACATAGCTCAGCTTCGGCCTTATTACACTTGAGCCACCGGCTCTCATAATGTGCATATTTCTATAGCCATGTATATATTGTGTTAAATAATAAAGCAGGACCTCTGTCCTTTTCTCCTCCAAAGGTAAATGTGTTATTTCCATTACAGCATCACATGGTGACTTGGAGGTGGATCCGGCTTATGATCGTATTCGAATCTAGCTGTAAACAATATAATCGCCTGGGGGCTTCCTGTTCAAACATAGGTCGTATTCGAACAAAGAGAACATAGCTGTCGATACCCACTTGATTGGCGAAGTGCCGAGCTCATTGGGGAGTTTTCTTTGATCATATTTGAATCATAGCTCAACCCCCTTTGGGAACCGACGTGGATCGTATTCGAATCAGCGTCGTTAAACAACTCTTAAGGTCATTTGGGGGCTTCCTGTTCAAACATGGATCGTATTCAAACCAAAGAGAGCATAACTGTCGGTACCCTCTTGATTGGCATCGCCAAAGCCACTGGGGGCTATATGATCGCATTCGAATCTTAGCTTAACCCTTTTGGGACGGTTCTCTGGTCGTATTCGAACCGGAAGCCCCTACGTTTTTGATCTTCTGACTTACAACAAGTTCTGATGGTCACATCAACAGTGTGCAAGGGCGGCTTTTCCTTTGCCGACTTAATTTTGATTCACAATGTTGATAACATATAGTAAGTATTCTTGACGCTGGTAAACCGGAGTTGAGATCTTCACCTCATTATTCGGGTTACATAAGCCGGAACTATACTTGAAGGCTCGTAAGTATGCCATTATGGTTACATCAAAGATGTAATTGAGGGCCAGTCTTTGGTGATTTTTAATTCCTATTCCGGGTTATATATGTAAGGTCTATGGTTCTCAGTGCGGTAAGCCGCCTCGAGACTTGTGACTTGTTTTTCTATGCAGGATGGTTAAAGACAGCTATTCGAGCTTAAGGACAATAAATGATCAATTATGACCCGGAGGAATATAAGGAAGCAATTTCAACGGAGCTAAGCATTCAGGATGTGCACGATGGCACGACAAGGTTAACATGTTTGTCCTACTCTATTACAAGACTCCCCGAGTCCAAAAGGTGAGGCATTGTTTTAAAGGCATAATCATGGGCCGCCTAAGAGTCAAGATGCTTGCTGGGTCGACGCTTCCGGCTCATCCCTCTCCGCTCCTCCGGCTGTTCCCATGACCTGGAAGGTTGACGATTTCCAGTCAATGGCGCTCAAAGCTTCAAATTGAGCCTCCTCGTCAATTAACCCGGCCGGGTCAACTTCTGGGGCGAAGGTATGCTTACGAGTCGGAGGGATCAAGCTGATTGCTTCGTAGCGTGGAGTGGGGATCCTCTGGTTCTCCGAGTCATAGCCCGGCTGATACTTGGTCAGGTCGGTGATATTCCCAATCGAGGTAGCCACCGGGCGCACACTCTTCACGCAGGCAGCAAAGTCTTTTTGATCAAAGGGAGTGCCGTCTTCCTTCAGACTGGGGTATCCGAGCGCGATCTCCGCCTGGTCTAGCTCCGGGAGGAAAGCCTTGGCCCGGCTCAGAGCAGCTATGGCTCCGGCTCTTGCAGAGGCCCGTTGTAGCTCTTGGAAGCACTGAGGAAGAATGGCAAGCCGCCGAAGTACGTCCGCCAGGTGAGTCGGAACCTCATTGGATAGGGCCACAACGGCCAAGGCGCGCTGTGACCCGGTGTAGAGTTGCTCCACCAAGGTGTACACGGCCTTCAGCTTGGTCAGCACATTCTGATTGAGGTTGGCGCTTCTGGGACCTGTTTAACAAAGTAAGGTAAGCCGCTAGCAATGATGGGACTTATGAGACATAAAGAGTGTAAACTTGTTGAAAGCCCACATAATGACTTACCGAAGATTGCGGCGACCATCTGTGACACATGGCGTTTTAAGCCGGAGAGTTTGGCGGTTCTCTCCGTCAGAGCCGCCTCCGCCTATTTGGCCCGGCTGACCAGAGCGGCTTTCTCCTCGGCCCACGTCTTCCTTTCAGTTTCAAACTTCTTCTTTAGTTTCTCTTGTGCAGCAACACTGAACTCAAATTTAGCGTTGGCCTTCCGGGTCTCAGTTTCCTGATTCTTCAGGCGGTTCTTCAGCTCAGAGATCTCAGCTTCAAATTTCTTGCAAACAGCCTATACAAATTCCGGGTTATAGTATGAGTAATTATTATACAACTTTAAAGTCCGAAGCACTTTCCAAGCAAAGACACTTGGCACTTGGGGGCTAATGCATGCTTAAAGGTTCTATTTACAAATTGCCGGTTCATGAAAGTAAGCCGGAAGTTAAGTCTACAACATATTCTATCATCAGTGGTAGACTTGGGGGCTAGCATGGGGAGAATGACTATGGAGTAAGCAAGAGAGTGGTACCTCAGATTTTTGCTGTATTTGTTTTACCATGTCAACCTCTAAGTCCCGGCTGTTGTGCACTTGACCAATGTAACTTGAGACGATGTCTCCAATGCTCAAATTCGCATAGTCAGTGATCTCCAGCCTGGCCCTGCGGCGCTCCAACAGTTCTTCTTTGGCGGAGCACTTGGCCAGCGCAGTGGGTCTCCCAGGCTCGATGAACTCTGTCTGGGTGATTACAACGTCCGGGTCATCGGCCGGCTGAGCTGGGCTTGGGATCTCCGGGTTAGCGGAAGTCTCTATGACTGGTTCGTCGGTTGGAGCGGTGGCTTCAGGAGCAGAGGCAGATGGCGGCTCTTGAGCTGAAGTCTCCGGTTCAGTTAGGACCGGCCCTTCGACCGGTTTATTCTTCTTCGCCCTCTTGCTGAGCTTTGCCTGGGCACTGAAAGGACAAAAGGTTAGTACAAAAGCATGAGTAAAGATAAGCACAACACAAGATGATCATCGTTACCCGAGTGCGGTCTTGAAAGCCTGCAGGTTAGATTGCATAGAATCACTAGAGGAAGGTGAAGTTTCCTGATAATTTGAATCAGAAGAATTGAGCGGTTGACGAGTAACGCCCGCCAAAGGATGAAAAGGATATAAGTTGGAGATAACCTCGGTCCGGCGTTTCCTTGATGCTTCAGGTAAGCCGGAGGAGAGGTCTGCATCCTTGTTGGTCCGGGTGTGCCGCCAGCTCTCATGAATCTGTTGCTTCAAAAGAAATTGAGGATCTTGATAAGCTAAAGGATGTGAAAATCTTACTTTCCGGGTTACTCTTCGGACTTTCAGCCTTGGCAAGGGCTCCGAGTCGGAGGAAAGTGTCGTTACCTCTTCAGTCACCGGGTTATTTGCTCCGGTGTCATCCCGCTGATGATCAGTATCGATAAGGTGGATAGGAATAAACAAGAAACAAAACAAGAGCCTACAGATTCAGGGGTTACCTCTGACTCGGAGCTGTCACTTAGTTGAAGCAGCTCTGAGGCAGTAGGCCTGCTTCCTTTCTTGCGGGGAGCGGCTCTCCTGGCGGCTTTCTTAGCCTTCCTGGCTTTTCTGGCTGCCTCATGGTCATATTTGACCTTCCAGAACTTGTCATTAGCCTGAAACATACAACAAAGATTTCTTAAAGTTCAGATGGAAACTATTAAAAGGAAAACCAAGGTGTTCAGGTCAGTGGCTTACCGCCGGAGCCGGGTTAGCTTGGCAGAAGGGGTTCAAGCCGGTCCTCCCACAGTTAGCTAAGCTCTCATTCAGGAGAGACTTGGTCATGTCGTCCACAACGTCCTCATGAAGATCGTTGGGGCTGTGCCGCAGAGGGTCATCCTTCCGGCCCGTGTAAGCACACATTAAGCCGGGGCGGCGGCTCAAGGGGATCACCCGCCAAGAGATCCAAACCCGGACCAGATCAATGCCGTTGAGGCCGTTTCCCAGGAGAGCCTTGATCTTATTGATGGTGGGGATCAGAGGTTGACGCTCAGCTTGAGATAGTTTGTCTGGCAGAGGGTGATTTGGCTCCAAACGCAGGGCACGAAAGCCGGGCAGAGGGCTCTCGTCAGCCGGAGAAGTATCCTGGCAGTAGAACCATGTCTGGTTCCAGTCCTTTGGATGGGTTGGCGGCTCAGCGTAAGGAAAAAGGCAATCTCTCCGTCGTTGAATGGAGATTCCACAAAGTTCCAAGCTTGGCCCGTTGGCGCACTCGTTCTGGCGGTTCAGATAAAACAACTCCCTAAAAAGCAGTAGGTTGGGCTCTTCTCCAAGATAGACTTCGCAGAATACTTGGAAGTTGCAAATATTTGACATGGAATTGGGTCCTATGTCTTGCGGCCGCAGATCAAAGAAGTTCAGAACCTCTCTAAAGAATTTTGAGCCGGGCGGTGCGAAGCCCCGGCTCATGTGATCAGCAAATATCACCACCTCACCGTCTCTTGGTTGAGGTCTTTCCTCCGACGGGTCAGGGGCACGATAAGACATGATCTCCTTCTTGGGCAAGTAACCCGTCTTCACGAAATCAGCTAAAGTGTCGTCGGTGACATTGGATCTCATCCAGTTGCACGTGATGGGTGCTTTGGGAGCTTTGGGTGGCATTGTGAAAGATGAAGCCTATGACAAAAGGAAAATGTCCGGTTCAATTATAAGCCGGCAGACGTCTACGGTTCAATACTCAAATGGCGGCTTATGAAGTGGCCTAATGACATATGGCTAAGTGCATCGGGTTATCTGAGCCGCTGAGGGCATCGTGAGTAATTCAAATTGTCTACAGCTTTATCATAAATGAGCCGGAAATTTTACAGCGTGTGGCTTCTTTTAAGCCAGAAATGTGAGCCGCCATAGCTAAACAGATGCAATTTTTGGCTAAGTGTGGCGAAAACAAGTTCCACAGACCGCAGTAATTATTTTGGATCAAACGGTCAGTTAAAAACAAAAATTTCTAGACCTAGAACTGACGCAGAAGAAGTTCATGGATTCAGAATGGGATCTTATTTCAAACAAAGGGGATCTACTAGTGTAAAAATGGATGCGCAACAACTACCGCAGGAGCTCCGTACTATTTTTGGATCAAACATGACTGTGGTGGAAGAACTACAGGGAACTCGAGAAGAACAGTGAAGAACAAAGGAAGAACAGCGGAAACCCTAAATGCGGATCTACGATGGAGAGGTGCAGGGACTTACAGATGTGGAGTTACGGCGGAGGTTCGTCGCGTCTTTCTGGTCACGTCAGGTTGATGCAGCGGCCTGAGTTGGTGAAGACGAGGGGACTTGCGGCGGCGGCGGAGCTCGCACGACAGTACAGTGGCGAGAGGAGGAAGACGATGGAGGCGACAAGTAACTGGAGACTCATGGGCCGGGCTATTTATAAGGTGAGGCTCATAAGTGGGCGCGAGAAACGAGGAGGCCACGACGTGGTTATCTCGCCACAAAAAAGCCTCGATTTTCGGGACGGCAATTAAAGATAAGATCCGTTGAGGATATGGTGGAATAAAGAATGAACTTAATGGAAGATGATGTCATGGCGGGTCGCCGGGAGTCCAGAAGATGACGTCACGGCGGGTTATAACTTTCACACGAATATAAGCCGGAACATTTTTTCTCTCTCGAAGGAATTGAAGATTGACATGAACCGGTTCAAATCAATCTGGGGCCTAATGTTGAGGATATAACCATTAGAGTCACCCGCCCAGGAGGGGCCGGGTTACGTCATAATGGTCATCACGCGAAGCCCAGTACCAAGCTTGAAGACGGCGGGTTAGATAATGGGCTTAAGACCCGGAGGATGCTTGAGGCCCGTAGTGATAAACCGCCGTATGGCAAGACTTGTAGTGTAAGGCAAGAATAGTTGAGAGTCTGAGCCGGCCGGGACTCTGAGAGCCGCTGGGTGTCAACCTCTCTATATAAAGGGACGACCCGGCGGCGGTTTAGGGAGAGGTAAGATCTCGACGAGCGCCAGGCATCGCGATTAAGCTCCCTGGTCATCGAAACCGTAATCAATACCACCTCAACTGGACGTAGGCTTTTATCTTCACCGTAAGGGGCTGAACCAGTATAACCCCCGTGTTCCTTGTCCCGTTTAACCCCTTTAAGCTTCCTAGCTGCGATGGCTCCACGACTAAGTCCTAGCTCGAGGACATTTGCCGTGACAATTCCACGACACAACCCATTTAAAAAAATAACAGCCCATTCCATACGTTCAAACGAAAAGTTCAACATTCAGAGCAAAGTAACAGGTCTGATCCACATATAGAGTACTGAACTTCCACGTTGACAACCATCATAGCCAAGTTAACTATCTACTCCCACTAATACTCTAGTAGCATACAAGTACTAACTAGACGATGCCGGCAGCTGTAACACCCCGGATGTAACTTTTCATATTTGGAACTCCAACTCTTGCCATTTTCGGCTATGTGCTATGATATTCCCTTCGTGGTCGGGTTTTGTCTTTCGTTTTGCATTTTTTCCATGTCATGCATTTCATATCATGTCATCATGTGCGTTGCATTTGCATACGTGTTCGTCTCATGCATCCGAGCATTTTCCCCGTTGTCCGTTTTGCAATCCGGCGCTCCCACCTCCTCCGGTGCACCCCTCTTGTTTTCTTTCGTGAGAGGGTGTCAAACTTTCTCGAAATGGACCGAGGCTTGTCAAATGGCCCTAGTATACCACCGGGAGACCACCGGTCAAGTTTCGTTCCATTTGGAGCTCGTTTGGTACTCCAACGGTTAACCGGGTAACCGCAGATGCCTTCTGTGTGTTGCAGCAAAACCCCCTCTCTAACCAGCCCAAAACCCCTCCAAGTCATCTCCATGCTGTAGGTCGTTCGATCACGATCGTGTGGGCGAAAACCGCACCTCATTTGGACTCTCCGAGCTCCCTCTACCTATATATTTGCATCTCTCCCGATTAACGTTCGCAGTCCAACCCTAGCCCAATTCCCCCGCCGCCACCGGATGTGTCCGTATGCCGGCCGGACACTTCGCGCCGCCGCCCCGGACCAGTG
>NC_057799.1:309976762-309986514 GCF_018294505.1 Triticum aestivum
GCCTTGCTTCCGTGCCCCGCCGCCATCGCCTTGCCGCCGCCGCCGCGCGCCCGCGCCTCGTCGCCGGCTCCTCCTCCTCCGAGCGCCGTCGCCCCCTCCGGCCGCCGTCCTCCCCTCGCCGTCCCTCCTCCTCGTCCCCGCTGCCGTCTCCGGCGCCGGCCACGGCGAGGTTCGCCCCGAGCTCCCTCGAGCGATCGGATCTGGAAGAGTACTCTACGGTTGACTTCCCCCGAGACCCTCGAAAATCTTCTGTCATTTATTTTTCTCAGCATGTGTCCATGTTCATCGTATCATAACTCTCTGCATATAGCTCCGTTTCGCGCGTGTAATATGTCAAATTGTTCGCCTCGTGATGCTCTACATTTTGTACAATTGCACCATGCTCATTAGAGGCCATCTTGATGCCCAAATCTCTGGTGCAAGAGTGCTAGTTGCTGTTATCTGCTGGTTCTTAGCAGAACTTGAGGATTTGTTATTTTTGTATCATTTAATCTGTGCATCTTCTGGGCATGAGCTCTACATGTGTTTTGTTGTATGCCATGCCATCTTTCCAGTGGTTTATCCTATGTATTTTTGTGATCTTTGTGGTGAGTAGCACAAGCACGCAAACTAGGCCCCGTAATGTTTCTGATTTCATGGACTTAGTGATTTCTCTAAGTCTTTGTCTGCTGTTATTTTGTTGCCATGTAAACTTGATGCTACAGAGAGATCCATGCATACTTTGGAGATTTTCACTAAGGATGTTTTGTAGCTATTGTTGTAGTTGACCCATTATTGCCCTTGTTTGCAATTATGGAGTGATATAGCATGACTCAATCTTTCTCTACTTTTGCTATAAAATATTTCTAGTAGATTCTTAACATCATATTCATTTTTGCCAAGCTTGTTGTAGTTGATCCATACATGCTATGCTTCTGTTCTTGCCATGGATAGCTTCATAAAATTGCCATCTTACTGTGGGTATGCTTGTTTTGTCATGCATTGCTATGTAGTGAGTGTATCAAGCTCACCAAGATGTCTTCATATCACTATTTCTGCCATGCTCTGTTTTCTGCTAAGTCTGAAACCTGTTAACGAAACTTGCTATGTTTACATGGTTGCCATCATATCTTCTTGTCCTTTTTGGCTTATGGTCAGTAAGGGACTTTTGTCATATGAATTTAGTAGAATAATTCCATGCCATGTTTTGCCATGTTAAGTTCCTGTAGCATGTTGATTTCATGCTCTGAACATTACTACCTGATGCTGTTTTCAGACATGTCCAGTAATTTCACCAAGTCTGTGAACCTGTTATCTCTTGCACTTTTGCCATGCTTGTTTGAGCTTGTTATGTTGTGAACTAGCCGTAGCTCAGTGTTCATCTTTTGTCAAGCATCTCCTGTAGATTACTGTCATATGCTTTTTTGCTACGTTGGAATGGTGTACCAGTGTTACTTGTTGCATTTTAAGTGCTATCATGCTGTTAATCACAGATTCGTGTCATTCTTGTTTTGCTTGCCATTTGCAAACCGTGCATCCGTTTCCGGTGATCTTTATATCGATTTCGACCGAAATCATCTCATCTTTCCAGCGGCAAGCTTGGTTTGCCAAGTTACTGCCTTGTTCATCATTTTTCTTCCGGAGCACGCATATGCATCGCATATCATATCTCGCATATCATTCATGTATTGCATCATGTTGCTTGTGCATTTCTCGTGATTGATTGTGGTTCCGTTGCTTGTGTTCTTGTCTTGGGTAGAGCCGGGAGACGAGTTCGTGAATGAGGAACCTGTTGAGTACGCTTACGAGGATCAAGCTTTCGACAACTCTGAGAACCTTGTAGGCAAGATGACCACCCCTCGAAATCACTTCTATCTTTGCTTTGCTAGTTGTTCACTCTATTGCCATGCTGGGCTACCTACCATTTGCTATATCATGCCTCCCATATTGCCATGTCAGCCTCTAACCATCCTTTCCTAGCAAACCGTTGTTTGGCTAAGTTACCGTTTTTGCTCAGCCCTTCTTATAGCGTTGCTAGTTGCAGGTGAAATTGAAGTTTGTTCCATGTCGGAACATGGATATGTTGGGATATCACAATACCTCTTATTTAATTAATGCATCTATATATTTGGTAAAGGGTGGAAGGCTCGGCCTTATGCCTGGTGTTTTGTTCCACTCTTGCCGCCCTAGTTTTTGTCATACCGGTATTATGTTCCTTGAGTTTGCGTTCCTTACGCGGTTGGGTGATTTATGGGACCCCCTTGACAGTTCGCCTTGAATAAAACTCTTCCAGCAAGGCCCAACCTTGGTTTTACCATTTGCCACCTAAGCCTTTCCCCCGGGTTTTCGCGAGCCCGAGGGTCATCTTATTTTAACCCCCCCTGGGCCAGTGCTCCTTCGAGTGTTGGTCCGAACTGAGTAGACTGCGGGGCCCCCTCATGGAAACTCGAGGTCTGGTTTTACTCGTAGGATGTCTCATCCGGTGTGCCCTGAGAACGAGATATGTGCAGCTCCTATCGGGATTTGTCGGCGCATCGGGCGGCTTTGCTGGTCTTGTTTTACCATTGTCGAAATTTCTTGTAAACCGGGATTCCAAGATTGATCGGGTCTTTCCGGGAGAAGGTTTATCCTTCGTTGACCGTGAGAGCTTATGATGGGCTAAGTTGGGACACCCCTGCAGGGTATTATCTTTCGAAAGCCGTGCCCGCGGTTATGAGGCAGATGGGAATTTGTTAATGTCTGGTTGTAGAGAACTTGTCACTTGACCCAATTAAAATACATCAACTGAGTGTGTAGCCGTGATGGTCTCTTCTCGGCGGAGTCCGGGAAGTGAACACGGTTTGAGTTATGAATGACGTAAGTAGGAGTTCAGGATCACTTCTTGGTCATTGCTAGTTGACGACCGTTCCGTTGCTTCTCTTCTCGCTCTCTCTTGCGTATGTTAGCCACCATATATGCTTATTGCCTGCTGCAGCTCCACCTCATTACACCATCCTTTCCTATAAGCTTAAATAGTCTTGATCTCGCGGGTGTGAGATTGCTGAGTCCTCGTGACTCACATATTCTATCAAAACAGTTGCAGGTGCCGACGATGCCAGTGCAGATGATGGGATCGACCTCAAGTGGGAGTTCGATTAGGAACGTGGTCGTTACTATGTGTCTTTTCCTGATGATCAGTAGTGGAGCCTAGTTGGGACGATCGGGGATCTAGCATTTGGGGTTATCTTATTTTCATTTGGATCTTGACCGTAGACGGTCTATGTGTGTATTTTGGATGATGTATGGATTATATTTATGTATTGTGTGAAGTGGCGATTGTAAGCCAACTCTTTATCCCATTCTTATTCATTACATGGGATTGTGTGAAGATGACCCTTCTTGCGACAAAACCACTATGCGGTTATGCCTCTAAGTCGTGCCTCGACACGTGGGAGATATAGCCGCATCATGGGCGTTACAAGTTGGTAATCAGAGCCATCCCCGACTTAGGAGCCCCTGCTTGATCGAATCGCTGGCGTTGTTGAGTCTAGAACAAAAATGTTTTGAGTCTTAGGATTATATATATCGGAGAGTAGGATTCTTTTTACTCCCCAGTCCCTTCGTCGCTCTGGTGAGGTCTCCTGACATAGAAGTTTTGACTCTTCTCTCCTCAAATTTCACTAAATTTTTTTAGGATCACGCGGGTATCTTAGAATCGTTCCGATGGTTTTGTGACGAGAACATTGTTCTTGGTGCCTCCTGACATTTAGGGGTTGTGGCAGTGTCCCGGGGAGTTGAGCTCCGAGGTGTTGTCGTCACAATTTTATCGTTGCAGTTCTGGAATACCTGAGTTTCGCCGACATCGAAATCTCTTTTATGCAGTTGTTGGTGAGATCACCTCGACGCCACCTAGTACTGGGGCGGGAGTTCGGGAGTATTGCCATAGCTCGTATAACGGATGTTTTTCGAAGGTTGAGGTAAACGATTTCCGAAGGTTCCTTGGTTATGTGTTGACGGATGGATACAGCTGGATCTAGGGATTGCTAGTTTGGGTGATATATTTTGTGTCCCCTGTATCCCCAACACCAGATTGCATAACCAGGAAGTTTCGGGAGTTTATAAGTGGGAATTCAAGTAGCTCTTAGGATATCTTTCCGATAGATGCATGATATGAGATTGGGGTTCGACGTCTAGTGGTCCGCCTGTACACGGTTGGTTTTACAGTGGTCTCGTAGTGTCTTAAAGAGTCCTTCGCTATGCCGACTCGGGGACGCTTCGTATGTCATGTGCACAGCCTTGTACATGATGGTGCTGTACGATCGAGCCCGTGTGGGCCCCACCACGAAAACTTCGGACAAAATCTCTATCATATGTTTGTTCCGGCTTATTCTGCAAGCCAATACTTTGTTTTGTTTTGAATTGTGGTATTCGAGTTGCTTCGAAGGCAAATGTTGATTCCATATCTTCTTCTAAGTGGCTTCTCAATTTATGGAAGTGTGATGATTTACTATGGAATTCATTCATTCATCCTCGTTCGAATGTTTATTGTGAAGACTATATGTTGCAATTTCTATCCGTTGATTCTACTTATCTATTTGTCTATCAAGATGCTAACGGATGTCACCCTCTTCAGGATGGCTCCGTCAACGCGTCAGAATCTGGATCGCAATGAAGGGAGTCAAGCGAACCCTCCGCCACCACCTCCGCCTCCGGAGGCATGGCAAGCTATCATGGCAGCCACCAACGCCAATGCTCAGATGATTCTGCAACTCTTGCAAGAACGCACCCAAGGGCAAGGCAATCAAGGAAATCAAGGTCAAGGCAACAATCAGCCTCACTTCGCTACACTCAACCAGTTTCTCGCAAATCAGCCCAAGTCTTTCAGCTACTATGCCGAGGCCACGGATGCCGATGATTGGCTCGTGGACATCAACAAGCATTTTGAATGTAGCAATGTCAGACCTGAGGACTATGTCAAGTTCGCTTCTTTTCAGCTCAAGGACCAAGCTGCTGATTGGTATCAACAATACAAAGATTCCAGAGGAGGTCGTGTGATCACTTGGACTGACTTCTGTCGGACTTCAAAGCGCATCACATTCCACAAAGTGTTGTTGAGAGCAAGCGTGAGGAGTTCCGCAATCTCAAGCAAGGCAACATGTCTGTGTATCAATTCAACATCCAGTTTCAAAAACTTGCTCGCTTCGCTAAACAAGACGTTCCTAATGAAAAGAGCATGATCTATCACTTTAGAGGTGGCCTTAGAGAGGATCTGCAGTTAGCTCTCGTTCTTGTTGAGCCTACTCAGTTTGATCAATTCTACAATATGGCACTGAAGCAAGAGGCTGCTCAGCTCAAGTGTGAGGCTTCTAAGAAGAGAGTCAGAGACGCAGTTCAGTCTTCTTCTTCCTCACTTGTGGCTGCTAAGCAACAGAAGTTCTGGTTGCCTCCTCCTCCTCCGTTTCGTCAGCCTTACCAGCAGAAGAACAAAGGTGGCCATGGTTCTTCCCACTCTTCCAACTCGGGCTATCAGAACAAGACTCGGAATCAAGCTCCAAAGTCCAATGCTCCTTATCACCGTCCACTCTCAGAGGTGACTTGCAACAAATGTCAGCACAAAGGTCACTATGCTAACAAGTGCTTCAACCAAAGGCGTCTTCCGCCTCCTCCTCCTATCAGATCTTCCAGCAATGCAGTGGTCAAGCATAATCCAAAGTTTGCAAAGGTGAACATGATGAATGCAGCTCAAGCGGAGGAATCTACTGATGTGATAATGGGTAATCTTCCTGTTAATGATATTCCTGCAAAAGTCTTATTTGATACTGGTGCATCGCATTCTTTCTTGTCATACCCATTTGCATCGAAGCACAATGTTGACACAGAGATTTTATCCAAAGTTATGCAAGTTGTTTCTCCGGGAAAGCTTTTGACTTCTAGTTTGGTTGCTCCCGATGTTTCCATCAAGATGGGGAACTATAAATTTCTGTCTTCTCCAGTTGTTCTTGGTGACTCGGATATTGATCTTATTCTCGGGATGGACTGGCTTTCTAAGCACAAGGCTCAACTTGATTGTGCTGCCAGTGAAATTCAATTGACACACTCTTCTGAGGATGTTATCATTTATGCCGCTCGTGATGAAACCATTCGGTTATTTTCTCTCAATGAGAAGGGCGAATTGGATGCCATCTCTCAAATTCCAGTCGTTTGTGAGTATGAAGATGTCTTTCCAGAAGAGCTTCTGGGTATGCCTCCTCACCGGCCAGTTGAGTTCGTTATCGATCTTGAGCCTGGCACTGAACCCGTTTGCAAGCGTCCATACAAGCTTGGACCTAACGAGCTGAAGGAATTGATGAAACAGCTCGATGAACAAGAGCGTCTGGATTTGATCAGACCGAGTTCATCTCCATGGGGTTGTGGTGTTCTTTTTGTAAAGAAGAAGGATGGCACGGACCGACTTTGTGTCGACTACCGTCCATTGAACAAGAAGACAATCAAGAACAAGTATCCACTTCCTAACATCAATGAGCTATTCGAGCAACTCAAAGGTGCCAAAGTATTCTCCAAGCTTGACCTTCGTATGGGTTATCATCAGATTCACATTCGTGAAGAAGATATTCCCAAGACAACATTCAGAACAAGTTTTGGTTCTTATGAATATACTGTCGTGTCTTTCGGCCTTGTCAATGCTCCTCCAGTTTTCTCTCGGATGATGAATTTCATCTTCAACCCCTATACCAGTGAATTCGTTCTGGTGCATCTCGATGATATCTTGGTCTTCTCCAAGAATAAGAAGGATCATGCCAAACATTTGCGACTGGTGCTCGACAAGCTCAGAGAGTATCAATTCTATGCTAAGTTTTCAAAATGTGAGTTTTGGCTCGATGAAGTTCTTTTCCTTGGTCACATCATCTCTGCCAAGGGCATCGTTGTTAACCCCGAGAAGGTGTCCGCAATTGTGAATTGGGAACTTCCTCAGAATGTCAAGCAGCTCCGCAGTTTTCTTGGTCTTGCAAGCTATTGCCGAAGATTCGTTGAGAATTTCTCTAAGATTGCAAAGCCTCTTTCCAACCACCTCCAGAAGCATGTGAAGTATGTCTGGTCTCCTGAGTGTGACGTTGCTTTCAACACTCTCAAAGAGAAACTAGTCACAGCTCCTGTCTTGACTCCTCCCGATGAATCCAAGCCTTTTGAAGTCTTCTGTGATGCTTCTCTCCAAGGTCTCGGTGCTGTGTTAATGCAAGAGAAGAAAGTTGTGGCCTATACATCTCGTCAGTTGAAGCCCAATGAGAAGAACTACCCCACTCACGATCTTGAGTTGGCGGCAGTTGTCCATGCATTAATAACATGGAGACATCTCTTGTTGGGAAGACAAGTGGACATTTTCACCGATCACAAGAGTCTCAAGTACATCTTCACTCAGCCCAACCTCAACCTCAGGCAGACTCGATGGGTCGAAATGATTCAAGAGTACAATCCGAGTATCGAATGTACTCCAGGCAAGACAAATGTCATTGCAGATGCTTTAAGCAGGAAGGCTTATTGCAACAGCCTAATTCTCAAGCCTTTCCAACCGGATCTTTGTGAAGCTTTCCGCAAGCTGAATCTTCAAGTTGTTCCTCAAGGCTTTCTTGCCAACCTCATAGTCTCTCCTACTTTGGAAGATCAAATTCGTGAGGCACAACTTCTTGATGCCATGGTGAAGAAGGTGAAACGTGGTATCGACAAGGGTCTTTCCAAATACAAGTGCTATCGCATTGATGACAGAGACACTTTATTCTTCGAGGACCGGATTGTGGTTCCTAAAGGTGATCTAAGGAAAGTCATAATGAACGAGGCGCACAATTCTCTTCTGTCCATTCATCCTGGAAGTACGAAGATGTATCATGACCTCAAGCAGTCGTATTGGTGGACTCGAATGAAGAGAGAAATTGCTCAATTCGTGAATGAATATGATGTTTGTCGAAGAGTGAAAGCAGAACACCAATGACCAGCTGGTCTCCTTCAACCTCTTGCTATCCCCGAATGGAAGTTTGATCATATCGAAATGGACTTCGTGACTGGTTTTCCAAAGTCCAAGCGTGGAAATGTTGCTATCTTCGTTGTCATCGACAAGCTTTCTAAAGTGGCTCATTTCCTTCCAATCAAATAATCCATCACAGCAGCTCAGTTGGCAGAGCTATACACCTCCCGAATTGTCTCCTTACACGGCATTCCACAATTGATTTCTTCTGATCGTGGAAGCATCTTCACCTCTAAGTTCTGGGACTCCTTCCAGAAGGCCATGGGCACAAATATTCGCTTCAGCACAGCTTTCCATCCTCAAACTAGTGGCCAAGTCGAGCGAGTCAATCAAATTCTTGAAGATATGCTCAGGGCTTGTGTCATTTCCTTTGGCATGAAATGGGAAGATTGTCTTCCATATGCAGAATTCTCCTACAACAACAGCTTCCAAGCGAGTTCGAGCAAGGCCCCATTCGAGATTCTCTATGGCAGAAAGTGCCGTACTCCTCTCAATTGGTCAGAGACCGGTGAACGCCAACTTCTTGGCAATGACTTAATCACTGAAGCTGAAGAAATGTGTAAAGTCATCCGTGATAATCTCAAAGCCGCGCAATCGCGTCAGAAGAGTTACTATGATAGTAAGCACCGTGATTTGGCTTTCGAGACTGGAGACCATGTCTACCTCCGCGTCTCTCCAATGAAAGGCACTCGTCGCTTCGGTATCAAAGGGAAGCTTGCCCCTAGATACGTGGGTCCTTTCAAGATCATTTGCAAAAGAGGCGACCTCGCCTATCAACTTGAGCTTCCTTCCAACTTCACGAACGTGCACGATGTGTTCCACGTGTCACAGCTCCGCAAGTGCTTCAAGACGCCTGAGCGCACTATCAACTTCAAAGAGATTGACCTCCAAGAAGATTTGTCTTATCATGAGCACCCCGTTGCTATTCTTGAAGAAACTGAGCGCACAACTCGCAACAAATCAATCAAATTCCTGAAAGTGAAGTGGTCGCACCATTCCGACCGGGAAGCCACCTGGGAACGCGAGGACCATCTCCGTTCTGAATATCTGGAGTTCTTTCAGTCCTAGATCTCGGGACGAGATCCTCTCGTAGTGGTGGAGTGTTGTAACACCCCGGATGTAACTTTCCATATTTGGAACTCCAACTCTTGCCATTTTCGGCTATGTGCTATGATATTCCCTTCGTGGTCGGGTTTTGTCTTTCGTTTTGCATTTTTTCCATGTCATGCATTTCATATCATGTCATCATGTGCGTTGCATTTGCATACGTGTTCGTCTCATGCATCCGAGCATTTTCCCCGTTGTCCGTTTTGCAATCCGGCGCTCCCACCTCCTCCGGTGCACCCCTCTTGTTTTCTTTCGTGAGCAGGTGTCAAACTTTCTCGAAATGGACCGAGGCTTGTCAAGTGGCCCTAGTATACCACCGGGAGACCACCGGTCAAGTTTCGTTCCATTTGGAGGTCGTTTGGTACTCCAACGGTTAACCGGGTAACCGCAGATGCCTTCTGTGTGTTGCAGCAAAACCCCCTCTCTAACCAGCCCAAAACCCCTCCAAGTCATCTCCATGCTGTAGGTCGTTCGATCACGATCGTGTGGGCGAAAACCGCACCTCATTTGGACTCTCCTAGCTCCCTCTACCTATATATTTGCATCTCTCCCGATTAACGTTCGCAGTCCAACCCTAGCCCAATTCCCCCGCCGCCACCGGACGTGTCCGTACGCCGGCCAGACACTTCGCGCCGCCGCCCCGGACCAGTGGCCGCCCGCCACGTGGCCA
>NC_057799.1:309986965-310133630 GCF_018294505.1 Triticum aestivum
CCGCCGCCGTGCGCCGCGTGCCCCGCCACCGCCGCGCGCCCGCGCCTCGTCGCCTGCTCCTCCTCCTCCGAGCGCCGTCGCCCCCTCCGGTCGCCGTCCTCCCCTCGCCGTCCCTCCTACTCGTCCCTGCTGCCATCTCCAGCGCCGTCCATGGCGAGCTTCGCCCTGAGCTCCCTCGAGCGATCGGATCTGGAAGACTACTCTACGGTTGACTTTCCCCGAGACCCCCGAAAATCTTCGTCATTTATTTTTCTCAGCATGTGTCCATGTTCATCGTATCATAACTCTCTGCATATAGCTCCGTTTCGCGCGTGTAATATGTCAAATTGTTCGCCTCGTGATGCTCTACATTTTATTCAATTGAACCATGTTCATTAGAGGCCATCTTGATGCCCAAATCTCTGGTGCAAGAGTGCTAGTTGCTGTTATCTGCTGGTTCTTAGCAGAACCTGAGGATTTGTTATTTTTGTATCATTTAATCTGTGCATCTTATGGGCATGAGCTCTACATGTGTTTTGTTGTATGCCATGTCATCTTTCCAGTGGTGTATCCCATGTATTTTTTGATCTCTGTGGTGACTAGCACAAGCACGAAAAGTAGGCCCCGTAATGTTTCTGATTTCAGGGACTTAGTGATTTCTCAGTCTTCGTCTGCTGTTATTTTGTTGCCATGTAAACTTGATGCTACAGAGAGATCCATGCATATTTTGGAGATGTTCACTAAGGATGTTTTGTAGCTATTGTTGTAGTTGACCCATTCCTGCCCTTTCTTGCAATTATGGAGTACCATAGCATGACTAAATCTTGCTCTACGTTTGCTATAAAATATTTCTGGTAGATTCTTAACATGATATTCATTTTTGCCAAGCTTGTTGTAGTTGATGCATACATGCTATCCTTTTGTTCTTGCCATGGATAGCTTCATAAACTTGCCATCTTGCTGTGGGTATGCTTGTTTTGTCATGCATTGCTATGTACTGAGTGCATCAAGCTCACCAAGATGCCTTCATATCATTATTTCTGCCATGCTCTGTTTTCTGCTAAGTCTGAAACCTGTTAACGAAACTTGCTATGTTTACATGGTTGCCATCATATCTTCTTGTCCTTTTTGGCTTATGGTCAGTAAGGGACTGTTGTCATATGCATTTAGTAGAATACTGCCATGCCTTGTTTTGCCATATTAAGTTCCTGTAGCATGTTGATTTCATGCTCTGAACATTGCTACCTGATGCTCTTTTCAGACATGTCCAGTAATTTCACCAAGTCCGTGAACCTGTTATCTTTTGCAATTTTGCCATGCTTGTTTGAGCTTGTTATGTTGTGAACTAGCCATAGCTCAGTGTTCATCTTTTGTCAAGCATCTCCTGTAGATTAGTGTTATATGATTTGTTGCTACGTTGGAGTGTCGTAACATTGTTACTTGTTGCATTTTAAACGCTATCATGCTGTTAATCGCAGATTCGTGTCATTCTTGTTTCGCTTGCCATTTGCAAACCGTGCATCCGTTTCCGGTGATCTTTATATTTATTTCGACTGAAATCATCTCATCTTTCCAGCGACATGCTTGGTTTGCCAAGTTACTGCCTTGTTCATCATTTTTCTTCCGGAGCACGCATATGCATCGCATATCATATCTCGCATATCATTCATGTATTGCATCATGTTGCTTGTGCATTTCTCGTGATTGATTGTGGTTCCGTTGTTTGTGTTCTTGTCTTGGGTAGAGCCGGGAGACGAGTTCGTGAACGAGGAACCTGTTGAGTACGCTTACGAGGATCAAGCTTTCGACAACTCTGAGAACCTTGCAGGCAAGATGACCACCCCTCGAAATCACTTCTATCTTTGCTTTGCAAGTTGTTCGCTCTATTGCCATGTTGCGCTACCTACCATTTGCTATATCATGCCTCCCATATTGCCATGTCAGCCTCTAACCATCCTTTCCTAGCAAACCGTTATTTGGCTAAGTTACCGCTTTTGCTCAGCCCTTCTTATAGCGTTGCTAGTTGCAGGTGAAGTTGAAGTTTGTTCCATGTCGGAACATGGATATGTTGGGATATCACAATACCTCTTATTTAATTAATGCATCTATATATTTGGTAAAGGCTGGAAGGCTCGGCCTTATGCCTGGTGTTTTGTTCCACTCTTGCCGCCCAAGTTTCTGTCATACCGGTATTATGTTCCTTGAGTTTGCGTTCCTTACGCGGTTGGGTGATTTATGGGACGCCCTTGACAGTTCGCCTTGAATAAAACTCCTCCAGCAAGGCCCAACCTTGGTTTTACCATTTTCCACCTAAGCCTTTCCCCCGGGTTTTCGTGAGCCCGAGGGTCATCTTATTTTAACCCCCCCCCTGGGCCAGTGCTCCTTCGAGTGTTGGTCCGAACTGAGTAGACTGCGGGGGCCCCTCGTGGAAACTCGAGGTCTGGTTTTACTCGTAGGATGTCTCATCCGGTGTGCCCTGAGAACGAGATATATGCAGCTCCTATCGGGATTTGTCGGCGCATCGGGCGGCTTTGCTGGTCTTGTTTTACCATTGTCGAAATTTCTTGTAAACCGGGATTCCGAGATTGATCGGGTCTTTCCGGGAGAAGGTTTATCCTTCGTTGACCGTGAGAGCTTATGATGGGCTAAGTTGGGACACCCCTGCAGGGTATTATCTTTCGAAAGTTGTGCCCGCGGTTATGAGGCAGATGGGAATTTGTTAATGTCTGGTTGTAGAGAACTTGTCACTTGACCCAATTAAAATACATCAACTGAGTGTGTAGCCGTGATGGTCTCTTCTCGGCGGAGTCCGGGAAGTGAACACGGTTTGAGTTATGAATGACGTAAGTAGGAGTTCAGGATCACTTCTTGGTCATTGCTAGTTGACGACCGTTCCGTTGCTTCTCTTCTCGCTCTCTCTTGCGTATGTTAGCCACCATATATGCTTATTGCCTGCTGCAGCTCCACCTCATTACACCATCCTTTCCTATAAGCTTAAATAGTCTTGATCTCGCGGGTGTGAGATTGCTGAGTCCTCGTGACTCACAGATTCTACCAAAACAGTTGCAGGTGCCGACGATGCCAGTGCAGATGATGGGATCGACCTCGAGTGGGAGTTCGATGAGGAACGTGGTCGTTACTATGTGTCTTTTCCTGATGATCAGTAGTGGAGCCCAGTTGGGACGATCGGGGATCTAGCATTTGGGGTTATCTTATTTTCTTTTGGATCTTGACCGTAGACGGTCTATGTGTGTATTTTGGATGATGTATGGATTATATTTATGTATTGTGTGAAGTGGCGATTGTAAGCCAACTCTTTATCCCATTCTTGTTCATTACATGGGATTGTGTGAAGATGACCCTTCTTGCGACAAAACCACTAGCGGTTATGCCTCTAAGTCGTGCCTCGACACGTGGGAGATATAGCCGCATCGTGGGCGTTACAGCCGCCATCTGCGGTACACGCTAAACGCCGGCACCAGCGTCCTCCCCCTCGCCTCGGACTTTCCAAAGGTGCGATAGGGCGCATTGCTCGCGCGCGTTGGCCCTTTCCATGCCGGCGTGGTCGACCGAAGCTTCGGCTTCTAAGCGGGAAACCCACTTGACGAGCTGGTAGTAAAAATCGGCGTTGCGAACGTGTGCGTGCCTGACAGCCTCCAGGGCTATTTGCCGGGTGCCGGCCTCCACGTAGTCGGCCCAGTTGCTGGCGCTCTACTCGCGACTCAGAGCGTCAGTGCGGTGCTGCTTCATGTGCAGCTGGCGGCGCAAATCGGCGATACGCTGCTCCTCCGCCAAGCGGTCGCGCTCCAACAACTCCTGCTCCTCCGCCAGGCGGTAGCGCTCCAACAACTCCTCGATCTCAGCATTGCCATCTAAAGACCGATAGAATGCCTCCTCCCTCCGTCTGCCTTCCGGTGAAAAACCGAACACTAGTTCCGGCAGTTGACCGCCTCCGGTGTCGCCTATCGCGGACGGGCAGGGGCATGGCAGACGTGGCGAGAGCGAGGATAAGTGGCGAGCGACGTCAGGCCGGTGGGGGCTTATGAGGATAGGGCGAGTTGGGTGATGGTGCCACCGGAGAAGCCCAGGAAATAGTAATTATAGGCGGAAGGTAGGCAAACTAGCGTGTCGCGGGAAACGCGACGGTCATCGCGGTCATCGGAATTCAATGCATAAGTAGGCATGGCTTAGCGCGCCAGCTTGCCGTGGAAAACTAGAAAAACTGAAATTATGACTGTGCCGTCCCGTCCCTTCAGTGGTGCATCCCGTCCGTGCTAGGTCGCACGCCGGCATGACGGTCAAACGAGTGCACTCGAATCATCCAGATGAGGTACTCCCTCCTTGTCAAAAATGATTCCACCACTCATCATCTACCTTGGTTGGTTAGATTTTCGAATTAAGCCCTGGAAACCGGAAAGGAGGTAGTACGTGCGTGATCAGCTATTTATCCGTGTAGGATCGAATAGGTCGGATAGTGTACGTGTAGGATCGAGTAGGTCGGATGGTGTACGTGTACGATCGCATTAGCTGATGAACGTTCGCTGGGAGATAAGGCATTTGCGAACGTTTTTGCTGGCAGTTTCTTCAGATTCGCATGTCATTTTCTTCAGAGTAGCTTGTCAGTTTCTTCAGAGGTTGGCATTTTTATTCAAAAAACTACCACTTCGGATCTTGCGTCGGAACTAAAACTGCCAGGAGCGCATTAGTAGGCTTGCTAGTGATCGATCAATAACTTGTAAACACTAAGCGAACAGAAATAAGGAACTGTTAGTAACTTGTAAATACTGAGAACACAGAAATAAGGATCATGTTGTGCACCGCAGTAAGAGCCGATCCGTTCAAAATGTTCACACGAGACTCACAGGCCTGGCATTGTAATATGTTCACATTAGTAGCTCAAATTCAAAACCAACTACGATTCCCATACATAAGATCAACATGTTACTGCATCTCAATGATTCACAGATCATATATAAATATGTAGCTCCAAAAGCAAAGATCTAGAAAAAACATATGTTCTTCCTAGTAACATGGATGCTTCTCTTGGCCAACATTCAGTACAGAGTGAAAGACAAATTTGTTTGTGAAGTATACAATTCCTCTTGCAAACATAAGTGGTTTCACCAACAGCTGGAACCATGAGAATGAACCACACATGATGGAGGAACATCCGCTGCAATATGATTTGGTCTTCTCTCGATCACACGGCAAGACTATTTTCGGAATACAAACTTTAACTTAGGCAAAATGATGCCCATTGTATGATAACACCAAAGCAATGAAGCACATAGTGTTGGCCAATAAATAGTATAGTACTACTTTTCTGCAGTCCATGAAGTGACTATCCAATCTTTCTGTGTCTATTTTCAAATGGCACTGCATGCAGTGACTATACTATTCTCTTGTGGAGTTCAACTAAAATTGCGGTCACTTTGTGTGTTTGCCAAATAGCAACGGGCAGACATCGTTGTCTGCACAAATATCAAGCAGCTAGTAAACATATACCCCACCTTGTATTTTCGGTTTAAACATGTCTCTTTCGCTTAGCATCTGTCATGTTTTGCACTGGACAATTTGATACAGTCATGTTCTGCCCTGGACAATTTCATACTTAATTGATTTGCTGGTTCAGAGCAGAAATATAGCGCGTATTCTTCATCAGACCAAGGATATCCATGTTCGCAGTGATGGAAGAGGTGAAATCGATACAACCGAAATTGAGCATCCAATCATTGAATCCTGTCCTGCACCTCCAACGTAGGTCCACCCTGCCAATAAATTCGCATGCAAACCACTAGTATTACTATCTAATGACAGTACAAAAAGAGTAGCAAGATAGTAGCAAACCATGTACCTTCGTAATGAACAACTCATAGTGTCACCAATTGGATATAAAGGTTTGGAAGAAAACATGCTCCTAATGTTGAACTAGTTGGACTTTTTGTGCAGTTCCACTAAAATCAAGCATCCCTGTTTGCATACATATTAAAAGTATGATTACTATAAAAGTGGCACTAGTTGAAGCATAGACTCACAAATATAAGCATTCCAATTTCTTAATGGGAAAATGTAGCAAGACTGTTTCTAACCACCTGTTTGAAGGAATAAATAAGGCAACATCGGCTGATGTCAGAAAGGCATATATAGTTCTTTCTGAAAGAATGATCGATTCCTGACCTTTCCTCTTCTTTTAAGTATATTTTGTGCAGTTCAACTTAAATAAAATGCCATCACCGCCTTGACAATTCAGTGACACTGTACAAAAGGAAACGACTTAACATTACATCATGATGTCAGGTATGTAGTCGACAGGCATTAGAGACAAACATACAGACCTCCTCCGATAACATAGTGAACATTAATGTTAACAAACGTGTGACTAGCTTTACTGGGATAATTTGAGTGAACTATACACCCTCAGTTCCTTAATATAAGACGTTTTCGCAGTTCAATTTAAAGTACCCAAACATTCAGTATTTAGAAAAACAGGTAGTAGTTTTCTTGAGCACATATCTGGGAAAGCTTGCCACACTTTATATATGTCCATACGCTAATGCAACACCATTCGAATAGTACAAATATACACTAATCCAGTGGCTAGTGCAACAGTAGAGTAGTTATTTTATTACAGGGTACAGTACAATGGTTTTACTGAATAGATTTCCATAAGCTCTAGCACTGGAAGATTTCTATAAGAATTAACAATACAAAATGTAAAGGTAACAAGTTTCAGCATTGGTATACTAGCTGTGCAAGAGCATTAAACCAAATACAAAAGTATGAAGGTAACTAGCATTATTAACTAATGATAGTATTAAAAAATTGCAAACCATGTACCTTCTAGGTAAATATCATTTTGAACTCGAGTGGACATAAAAAATTGCTATCCCAATCTTGATAATCGATCAAACATAAAAACTTGATCGAACGAATCAATACAATAGCCAAAGGAGGAGGTGCCCACTCTTGACCTTTCATCTTGTCTTCATAATTTTTTCTCCAGTTTAACCAAAATAAAATGACAGCAGCGCCTTGGCATTTGGGTGACACTGTACAAAAACATTGACTTATCTCATGAAAGTGAGGTATGTAATCTATAAGTATTAACAGTGCAAAAATCTGAAGGTAGTAACAAGTTTCATCGTTGGTTTACTGGCTGTGCAACAACATTAGAATGCCTTAGCTGAAAAATCTTTAATACGTCCACAATCAACAGCTAACCCTGAAATAATCCAGAGACATTAAATGGCATTGCTTAAATTTATCGGTGGCATTAGACTGAATGCGGCATTAGTTAAATGTGGCATCACTTTAGCAGTACCATTGGTTGACTTTACCGCTAGCGTTATACTAACAGCAAAAAAGTGGCAATAAGAGCATGGGAGATCCATTCGTACAGTGGGCGCACCAGTACGATGTACCTCCACTGACGCATAGAGTGGTGAGGGAGGTATGGTTGCCCAGAGCAACAAATATCCAGGCAGCATATATGGATTACGTCCCATTTTTGTTCTCTTTAGCCACCTTTTTCCTATGTGAGGACAACAAACCGATCGACCTGGTCATTCTCTATTGTGTTGTCATGCCTTTCTACCCTTCATCAACCAAGAGACACGAGACTCGTTCCTTAGCTACTGATTTTCCCCTTTTTAACCTAGATGCGGGTTTGATGCCTACTCTCTTGGGCAGTACAGTCTCCCTCCCTTTCCTTCTTCAGCCCAGACATGGATTAGTCTGCATGAAGTAGGGTTTCCTTTAATAGTGCAAATTAAGGTTTTCATCTGCATGACCAGCAGAGCAGAGGACAGTAAATTGGGAAGATGGTGGAGTGGAAAAAAATCCACATGCAGCGACAGTGGTGGAGCCAGCTCATGTTTAGAGCCTGGGCAAGATCTAAGTGCTGCCAAATTAATTTGTTTTTGCCCAAACAAAATTCTACGCTCATGGTAGATAAGGCAATAGAACAAGTGTATGGTTCAAAAAAAGGTAGCATACCTGAGGGTCGGCGGGAAGTGGCTTCGCTCGTGGTCGTCGTCCTCCGCACGCACTACGGCAGCGAGCTTGGGGACGGAGGCCATCCCCCGTGGGCGCTAGGTC
Source organism: Triticum aestivum (assembly GCF_018294505.1). Classification (NCBI taxonomy): domain Eukaryota; kingdom Viridiplantae; phylum Streptophyta; class Magnoliopsida; order Poales; family Poaceae; genus Triticum; species Triticum aestivum. Next base: position 309,995,042 of record NC_057799.1, read on the forward strand.
TGAGAGGATGGCCTTGTCGTCAGTGCGTGACCTCGCTCGCCGACGACGAGTGCGTCAACGTTGCACATCCTTTTCTTCCCCGGCGAATCTGTGACCACCGTTGAGGAGAGAGAGAGAGGTCGTCTTTTTTAGATCTGGAGAGAGGGTGATAGTGTGAGAAGCAAGTGGGCAACCCTTAGCAAGAAAGCTCTGAAGCTCCAGCCTATATATCTTTTTTATACTACTAGTACTAGAGGTGGAGTAGTGGTAGAGTAGTTTATATTTTCTCTGCAAACAGTACCAGTTAGTAGTGCTTCAAAACTGAATGCCACGCCATTAAAAAAATAAAGTCGATAACTAATGCGGCACCTCGGGCCAACGCGGCCAGATCGCATTTTGCACGAGAAATTACACACCAGGTTTCGTTGACATGTGGTCCCGTTCCAACATGTTAGTGAGACGACGGCGAGTCCTTTTGTACAATTTCCGAAAGGACGTGTAGGCCGGGGCGCCTCTTCATGTACCATGGCAAACTGGCAACAGTCCACCGACTCTTCGCCTTTCCATCTCGATTCGGAACTACTGTCACACGCTCTTCCTCCCTCCTCCATTTGCCTTCACCCTTCCTTCTGCCATTGTTCGAGTGTCTTCTCCATGGAGGGAACAAGCCGGAAACGACCCCGTTATTCTTGCCCCGATCTGAAAGATGACGTGGTGGGGGAACTCATTGATCGGTGCGATGTCATCACCTCGGCTAGCATGGCAGGTTCCTTCAAGCCCATTCTTGACTCAACTAATAACATCATTACAAGGAACCCAAGGGGCCAGGAGTGGTTTGATCTCCCCTATCTTCTTCCCCATGACCCTGCTCGCTGGCGAGCGGACGACGGAGACCTCGCCTTCTGCAAGTTGATGCCGCTTGATAATGATACGTGTGATGTCAAGATGCCATCGCTTAAGGGTAAGTCCTAGGCTGGTGCAAATGGAGATTGGGTTGTTTATATTGGGTACAATTGCGAGTGGGAACTTGTGAATGTGTACACTCGTCAGTGGATTCCACTTCCAAAAATCTCCGAGTGCCCTGAGGTTGAGCACACAAATGATCTATGTACGTTCAAATACGATCATGGTGACTGTCGTCTACTGAAGATAGTAATTTGTCGATTTCCCAACCGCTCTTGGAATTACAAGAACTATCAAGTTGTTGCTATCTTCGACAAGCTTGTTGCCGTCCTTCGTGGTTCGACTGGATGGATATTGCTCAAAAATCAGTTTCTATACATGGATGTGTACTGTGATGCAATTGAATACAAGGATCTTGTGTTTGCTGCCACCATTCGTGGCACTGTTTTTGCATGGGATCCTCGTAGTTTCGGTACATTTGTCTTCCACCGTAATTATAATTGTTTCATCCACATGCATGCGGGTTAGCAAGTTTCCCTTTACTAATTAACCTTCTTCTTGTGTTTCCAAGGTCCTGTGAACATTCCACCACCTATACTTGAAAAAATTTATAAGCAAGGGGGAGATGACGATGGTGATGATCACGAGCATGAGGAGGAGCAGAACTTATATACTCAGTGGCGCCTAGCAACTAATTCCAATGGATCCCCTCTTCTTGTCTGTATAAAGTGCACTCAGACTGTTACTACTGAGGAAGAAGGTGTTGTCTCCCATGGTCGCCCTCTCCTGACCTATTCCAACACCCGTTGCATGGTATTCAGGACGGATACTAGTGTGCTAGCGTCAACACCTTCTCCCTGGTTCAGTGTTGATAGTCTTGGAGCAAACTTGCTCTTCCTTGGACGAAACTATCCAATGATGGTGAAAGGCGATCCAGCTGCTGTTGACACAACGTTACTACCATTTATGAGAAGCAACTGTATCTATACCTCGGACATTTCGGTGGTTCCCTACCCTGGTCCTGATATATGCCGCTTCATCCTAGATGATCAGTCCTGTGTTGCTCTCGATATTGACAATAGCTGGCCCTTCCCAGAGCACCTATGGTTCAAAGCAAGCGTTTCCAATGCCGAGGATTGGTTGAGTTCAAGTTCATTTCATTGCTTGTTATTTGTTGTGTGATGAAAACTTTAGTATTTGCTAGAATGTTTTGTTGGAAATAATCTATAATCCAACATGTATCCTCGTTGTCGTTGTGTGTTGATGACTTGTTGTATTTAATGAATGGTACATTTCAGTTGCAAATGCAAGTCATAGACTCAATTTATGAATGGTTTTCGAGTCACTTCTTGGAGTGTGAGTACTGTAGTAGTATAGCCAGCATCCGGTTAGTATATGAAGTTGCCACATCACATAGAGCCAACCTAATATTGGAGTATGCTAGCCCTCCACCGGCACGCCGCTTCAAATGGCGGAGGAAGTGAGAGGTCGCGTCACCTTGTGTCCAGATCTGAGATGCCATGTGTACCAGATGAATGACTCCAAGTTCGACCACCGTGATGCTAGGTGCGAGCCCAGGAACACCGTTGGAGAGACCCCCCTCATAATTTTCCGACATTGGTCGTTTGATTCATAGGATAGAATGCTATAGGATTTTTTTCCTATGTAATCATGTTTTAATTGGCAATCTAGCATCCACTCCAACTTTTGTCTCACTTCCTTTGTTCCTACGAAGAGAGTACTTGCTCTAAATGATGTGCCGCTGCATGAGCCGCCTATATTTATTAACCATGCTCTAAAAAGGTGCACCAGCTTTGGCTATAGTAGTACTGTACTAGGTTAGTAGGTGACCTTGCGCTTGGCTCTTCTCCTCTTCCCGAAGTCGAACAATAATGATGGTACTACAGTAGTACTTCTGGAAATGTGACACCAAATGAACTGCTGCACGTCCACCGCTTGTAAGCAAAAGTTTCTCCTTGTGCTGCGAGCCACCGCGCACGCGTTGGCGAGGGGGAAGGCGTAGTAAGCAAGCATCTCGTCGTTCTGCGAGTTGACGGGACACATCAAAGTTATTTATTAGTACTCTCTTCAAAAAGGGCCGACCATGTCCATGGCTACCATCCTGTGCTCTGTCATTGAGTACGTGCACTATTCACGTGCCATCGAGGAGAAAAAATATATTGCGTAGTACTAGGTGCCATCGAAGTGCACGACTCACTTACGCACTGCATATCTCCATTTTCTTGCATGACACGCCACCTTGATGCTAGATTTCCCGCGTGTCGGCAAAAGACGAACAAAGCTCATGCCTTAAATGAAAGAGTGGAAGAACATAGATTCCCGATGACCGAGAAGGAGCAACAAACCTCGGGGTGGAGCGTCTGCACTCATAATATTTTATATTATTCAGCGATATAAAATGAACTAAATCTCTCCACGTTCGTATACCATTCTATAGTATGAGAATAACTTTGAACGTAAGCCATTGATTCACTCTATCCAATGTTCATAGTTGGAAAATCCAAACAAAACCAAGCATTGGATCAACTCTTTTTTCGAGATCAACTCTTTTAGCACTTACCGCCTGCCCACCTAGCCCACCTATATATCTGCTCACGTGTGATGACCACATGAGCTATCCACTCAGATTGTATGTTAAAAAAATAAAGGTCGATAACTAATGCGGCACCTCGGGCCAACGCGGCCAGATCGCATTTTGCACAAGAAATTACACACCATGTTTCGTTGACATGTGGTCCCGTTCCAACATGTCAGTGAGACGACGGCGAGTCCTTTTGTACAATTTCCGACAGGACGTGTAGGCAGGAGCGCCTCTTCGTGTACCGTGGCAAACTGGCAACCGTCCACCGACTCTTCGCCTTTCCCTCTCGATTTGGAACTGCTGTCGCACGCTCTTCCTCCCTCCTCCATTTGCCTTCACCCTTCCTTCTGCCATTGTTCGATCGTCTTCTCCATCGAGGGAACAAGTCGGAAACGACCCCGTTATTCTTGCCCTGATCTGAAAGATGACGTGGTGGGGGAACTCATTGATCGCTGCGATGTCATCACCTCGGCTAGCATGGCAAGTTCGTTCAAGCCCATTCTCGACTCAACTAATAACATCATTACAAGGAACCCAAGGGGCCAGGAGCGGTTTGATCTCCGCTATCTTCTTCGCCATGACCCTGCTCGCTGGCGAGCGGACGACGGAGACCTCGCCTTGTGCAAGTTGATCCCGCTTGATAATGACACGTGTGATGTCAAGATGCCATCGCTTAAGGGTAAGTCTTGGGCTGGCGCAAATGGAGATTGGGTTGTTTATATTGGGTACAATTGCGAGTGGGAACTTGTGAATGTGTACACTCGTCAGTGGATTCCGCTTCCAAAAATCTCCGAGTGCCCTGAGGTTGAGCACACAGATGATCTACGTACGTTCAAATACGATCATGGTGACTGTCGTCTACTGAAGATAGCAATTTGTCGAGTTCCCAACCGCTCTTGGAATTACAAGAACTATCAAGTTGTTGCTATCTTCGACAAGCTTGTTGCCGTCCTTCGTGGTTCGACTGGATGGATATTTCTCAAAAATCAGTTTCTATACATGGATGTGTACTATGATGCAATTGAATAAGAGGATCTTGTGTTTGCTGCCACCACTTGTCGCACTATTTTTGCATGGGATTCTTGTAGTTTCGGTACGTTTGTCTTCCACCGTAATTATAATTGTTTCATCCACATGCATGCGAATTAGCAAGTTTCCCTTCTCTACTAATTAACCTTCTTCTTGTGTTTCCAAGGTCCTGTGAACATTCCACCACCTATACTTGAAAAAATTTATAAGCAAGGGGGAGATGACGATGGTGATGATCACGAGCATGTGGACGAGGAGGGCCCATATACTCAGTGGCGCCTAGCAACTTCCGATGGATCATCCCTTCTTGTCTGTATACAGCCCACTGCTGATGTTACTACTAAGGAAGCAGGTGTTGTCTCCCATGGTTGCACTCTCCGGACCTATTCCAACACCCGTTGCATGGTATTCGGGATGGATACTACTGTGCTAGCGCCAACACCTTCTCCCTGGTACAGTATTGATAGTCCTGGAGAAAACTCGCTCTTCCTTGGACAAAACTATCCAATGATGGTGAAAGCCGATCCAGCTGCTGTTGACACAACGTTACTACCATTTATGAGAAGCAACTGTATCTATACGTCGGACATTTTGGTGGTTACCTACCCTGGTCCTGATATAGTAGGCCGCTTCAGCCTGGATGATCAGTCCTGCATTGGCCTCGAGATTTACAATAGCTGGCCCTTCCCAGAGAATCACTTGTGGTTCAAAGGAAGCGTTTCCAACGCCGAGGATTGGTTGAGTTGAAGTTCATTTCATTGCTTGTTATTTGTTGTGTGATGAAAACTTTAGCATTTATAATGTATCCTCGTTGTCGTTGTGGGTTGATGACCTGTTGTATGTAATAAAATGATATGCATGTGATAAACTCACTAAATTTATGAATGGCTATCGAGTCGCTTCTCTGAGTGGGTGCTGCGACGAGGCAAAGAAATATTTTCAGAATACATAATTGTACGTGCATTGCAACAGGTTATCAGATGAGACCAATCAACAATAGTACACTATTTGTACTAGCTTCACATGCTGCACTATCTCTACGTCTACGTACGTAATACAACAAGTTTTAAACTTGAGACCAGCCACCCATCCTCACAAAGAACACTTTTTAACCTAGCACAGACTCCAGGAAATTTGGCCATAGTGTGAGGTGGGCCATATGTTAATGTGTTCGTTGTACGTAACCAGCACCTCGAATCCTCGATAGGAGTAGTAGGAGTAGTAGTAGGAGTAGTAGGGTGGCATGGGCAAGAACAAGCATTCACGTCCAGGAGTACGGCACACGCCACCAGCACGACTTCCACCTGACACCATATTTCTTGGAGTCCGTGCTACAACAATCTCTTCAACCTCGTCGTTTCTCTAACTCAGCCATCGCGCGGCGGGTGAGGTGGGGGTTTGCCGATAGTCGGTTTCCTCAACTGCGGTCCCACTTGTAAGGCCAACTCCAACGCACGACCCCAAACGGACCTCCATTTTGCCCGGATTCTGTCCATTTGGGTAGGGCAATGGGGTCGTGTCCGGGCCATTTCAGGGATGCGGTGGTCGTGCGCCGAACGCGCGACCACATCCCGGCCGCGTACATTTTTCTTCGCAAACACATATCTTTTTTTCATCATTGATTTTTTTGGTACATGGAAATACATCACCAAAATTTTGACTAGAAAAGCAAGACCAAAGAAAACAAGAACCACAAGAATACATTTTATAAGATATCCAACTTCCGTAACTGCTCCTGTAAGTTGGATTAGTGCCTTCTCGATGCATTCATTGTTGATCTACGGAGGCTCGATCTTGCGTTCTTCTTTCTTCCTCGAGTGTAAACAAGTAGACGTGTCTAGCCTCTTTTCTATCAACAAGTGCACTAGTCTCATCTCTAGCCTCTATGCTAGATAAAAGTGCTACAACATCTACTAAATTGCACTCTATCAGTATATCGTTGTACTCTTCTTCCCAATACCAAAACTTGCATCCATTCTACACAATAAAATTTTAATTTAGCACAACTAGTCTAATCCGAGAGCACAACCGAAGATTTGGTCGAGTTCTTCCTCCTTTTGCCGACACGTGGGACATCCAGCATCCAGGTCGTGTCATGCAAGAAAATAGAGTGGTAGGTGAAGCCACGTGATGTGCATCTTGGGTTAAACTGTAAATAGAATCTTACTACTCTTGAGTAACTCCAAAAGCGGCCACCGAAGATCTTTATTGGATTTGTTTTTCATCACCAGCGCGTCAAGGTGAAAGATGTGCAGGTTCAGTGGGTCCTCTTGTGTTTTCACTGACATGTGGGACCGCATATGAGCAAACAGACGATGGGCTCCGCGCGTCTGCTGGCTGGTTGAGAAGAAAGATAGAGGAGGGCTGAGCACGGACTCCAGGAAATTTGTTCTACGTACTCGATATAGTGGAGTAACCAGCACCTCGATATAGTGGGGTGGCATCGGACATAACTAGCATTCATGTCTAGCAGTACGGCACACGCCACCCACACGAGTCCCATCCGACACCAATTTTCTTGGAGTCTGTGCTAGATACAGCCATCTCTTCTCCCTACTGTTTTCTCAGCCATCGCGCGGTGGGCGGGGTGGGGGTGTGCCGATAGTCGGTTTGCTCAGCTGCGGTCCCACTTGTAAGTGAAAACGCAACACAGCACGCAATCCCCCTTGAGCGGCATGCCAGACAAACCGTGTGGGGGTGCGACGCGAACACGACATGCTTTTCCTTTTGAACTTGTAACTTGTAAAATTTGGTTCTGCTCCATGGGGCGACCGATAGATAGAGATAACAATTTTCCCTAGAGTAATGAGAAGTTTGGTTCTGGCGCGGTTCATGCATGGAGTACGTAGGAAAATTATGAAGTTGATGCGAAAGGTAAGATAATTACTAGTAGTACCATATACTACTACATGGATTTGACAGAAAGATAAAGATACATACGGAACCATCAACGACATCCTAGTGCACCGGGTCACCAACCGACGTGTGAGGAGCAGCGGCGTTGGGGCAAGCTCACCATGCTTCTGAACAATGCCGTCCAAGGTTGCCCTGTGGTCCAAGAAGGCCAGCGTCCTATCGTCCTCCTCTTGCATGTAGTAGTCCTTGTGGACGATTTGCGCGTAGACGTGGGTGATTATGTCAATGGTGTCTTGCTGCGCCAGGCGCTGCGCGGTGAGCGCGACCTCGAGGTGGACATTCTCCGGTGCGACGGCGGGCAGTCGCAGGGCCACCAGTGCGTCAAAGAGGTTGTCACCATAGAGGCCGTTGAGGGTGGCAGGCATCGCAGAGCCTGGGCGCGTGGGCTGGAGGCGTACGTCAAGGTCGTCCGCGAGCTTCTTGACGAGGGTGAACTTGTCGAGGAAGCCGACGAGGACCTCGTCGAACAAGGAGACGAAGCTGTCGTCCAAGCGGCCCCTCGCCCTGGTGGCCTCAAGCACTACCTGGAGACGTTCCTCGATGCCGGGCCACAGGCCGGCGTCGTGGACCATCTGGCACAGCCGGCTGATGCTCGCACTCATCGCCTCGATGGGTCTAGCTTCTAGTCAACTGATCTTGCGATTGGTGTGATCACTCTTGCCCTTGGGTGCGTAGGTGCGTAGGATTTCGTAGATTGGACTGGCGGGAGCCTTTATATGAGAAGTGCAGACTGCGTTGAATTCACGTGCGTGTTGGCCATCTACTCCTCGCCCCTCTACTCCACCTGCCTTTGGCTGTATGACAGGTTGGCCAGCCACCCGTTGGACCCACGTGTCATACACCCAAAGGCAGATGCAGTAAGTCAATGAAGCTGCGTCCCCCTCTGTGCCCGTGCATGCTTTCAATGACTTGAGACTACCAAACATCACATGCGGTGGTTAGTTCATTGCATGTAATCCTATTATGTAGCAAAAAGACATTAAGTTACCTCGCCGATAGGAATAAAACAATACACCATGTATTTATTTACAGAGGGAGTTGTACATTTTTTGTGACATGCATTACTAGATATTGTTGTTCAAATACTAAATCCAGATGGACGTGCTACTACTACTAAATCCAGACGGTGGTGCTAGTAGTAGTAGTACTACCAATGTAGTAGCACTGTACTACCCGTTGGTCAAATTATTACGTGCTGCTCCTCACAGTGAAGTGACAAGACCCTACGCCGGAGATGACACCTGAGTATAGGCGCCGTGCTCGGCATACCATAGTCAGCCTCACCGTCTGCAGTCACTATCATCATGGCTGTAGACCTAGCCTACTTACAACTAGCCGTGTTCGACATAAGTCGCCGTGCGTAGATGCCCGTGCATTGCACGGAACACCAAGATTGGGGGGTGGACGGCGCCGGCAGCGGCCATCATGCCAGATTTTTCCATGGCCTTGTAGATGTGGTGGGGAGGAGATAAGGCTAATTGTGAGAGACAAGGAGTTATTTGTAAGTAGGGAACAAGTGCGGGCATCTTTTTGCAAAACTGGAGAAGTTTGGTTTGTATGCGTCAAATCTAGATCTGACGGCTATTGGTGAAAGATGGCAAGCACAACATCATCACCAACTCAGGACCTGTTTGATTCACAGGATTTTGAAAATGCAGGAATAGGACACATCAATATTACAAGTTTCAAACTGATATTACAAATGTTAGGAGTAATGCGGCACCTACGAAGAGGGAATTACTAGGAAGTTTACGTAAGAACTTTCGTTACTTTAGGTGGATGCAACATTATCGTACAAACTAAAATCCACCGCCCTGACAAGTCACTAATGGTCAAATAAGTTTTCGAGTCTCTAGCCACTTGATGTTTCAAAAACAAATTCAGCTTCTGCGGAGACTTTGTCATTTAGGCTTAGATGCTTGCGGTGATCAGCACACCATTCATTGTTGCGCCACAGAACGCCAAACCTCATTACCTTGAGCACACTTGCCTCCAGAACAAACAACCTGGCCAATTTAATCAAAGATGTGCTGCCTCGGTAGTCGATCAAATCAATATCTGTAAGATGGAGATCAAAGCATTCAGTGAGATTGTTATAGTGCAGCACATTTTTCACTTTCGGGTCTTTTTTTATCTACAAAAGAAGAGAACATATTAGAGCAGCTGGCTGTATAAGATTGCTGTGTCATCAAGAGGTACCAATATCATTCGCTCATACGATAGGGTTGGCTGGCTAGTGATATTTTTTCACTCTCTGTCTCTTTCTCTCTCTCTCTGTTTCTCTTTCCTCTCATTTACCTAGGAGTACATGAAGAGCTTGGGCATTTGTTGCCTTCCACTATGTGGCCGATGCCATATTTCGCAAAACTATGCCACATAATACGCATCGATGTCAAATCAAAAGATTTTGGCACTGCTCTCGCGATGTGAGAGAGTTGGCACCGCTGTGCACACAGACCCACATGTATAAACAAATCAATCAAACCAACAACACCAGCCTCTCACTCTCCCAAACAAGTGTTTTTTATTGCCTCAGTCCTCTCTCTCTCCCACGCAAGTGTTTGAGCCCTGCTATGCAGAAGATGTTTTGGAGACGATTTGTGCACGAGAACTAAATCAAGTCGTCCATGCATATGACTAAAGTGGGGCCAACGGATGGATTAGTCATCGTTTCCCTGTCGTGCAGGCTGTGCGTCGTCCGCACAGCAGTTTCACAAGTGTTTTTTCATTGCGTGAGTTAATTTGGCACCGGAGCAAAGTAGGTGATCCAGATTGGGGCACCAGGTGAGCAATGGAGGGGCATCGATGCCAAATGCATCACAAGTGAATTTGGCACGTGTTTTGGCCTACATAGTGGAGGGCCGTTATAGCCCACTTTTGCACTACCTCTTGTTTAGTATAAAATTTTGACCATATATTTATGTAAGAAAACGCCAATGCATGTCACTAAAAATTACACCATTTGAAATTATGTTCAAATACGAATCCAACGATATAGTTCTTAGTGACATGCATTAACATTTTGTCAGTTACATCTATGGTCAAATTTTCATACTACAAAATAGGAAGAGTAAACCAGGACGGAGGTAGTACTTTCTCTTAGGGTAACCATAGAGTTACTGGAGTAGTCTAAGTTACTTCCACTATGACTAGCCTAGGCTACTATAGTAGTACAACAAAAAAACGATGCAGGTGATCACGTGAGAAAAAATACTAAAAACATTTCTTCCGGTGCAGTGCATAGATGCAGTTTTGAACACTACACTTGTCATCGTAATTTGGGAAAATTACGAAAAAATTTGAGTTACATAGTGAATACCGTTTACTAATAGGAAAGAAGTTTCACCTCGATGAGTAGCTTCTCCGTGCACGGAAAGCATGTAAGGAATCCAGCAACTTGATCCAGATTGGGGCCGATAGATTTTATTGCCAAGATCTTCACTGTGCGCATAGACTGGGTCAAGCTTGTGGGAATCATTTTCTGGAAGACGGTCGTAAATACATCAAGAAGAAATTTAAAAATGTGAATTTCAAGAAGACGGAGAAGAAGATGAGTGATGTACCTGAACGATTACGGATCCAATAAAGAGTTCGGAGAATTTGGCAGACGAGTGCACCAACGCTGTCAATTTCGGCGCGTCAATGACCCTGATTTTTGTTGGACCTTCTAGATCCGATACAAGCAATCTCTCAAGGAAAGGCGCATTCTCAATGACCATAACATGGAACAGCTGGAGTGATCTCTTCCCAATTGATGTCTTGTTGCGGGGCCAGCAAGACACATAAATCCATCGGAGATTCCTCGAGGCGATGTGGAGGCTAATGAACCCATGGATCCGCTCAAGACGAAGGTACTCGAGCGCAGTACAGCTGCGGAGCAGGTGCTCCATAGCCTTCTTCGAGATGACAACATCGAAGAGCTGCTTGAGTAGAGAGAGAAGAAGGGCGGGCGCGACATTAATCTGGGGAAGATAGCAGGAGCTGAAGCTGGCGCGGCGCAGCGTTGGCACGAGGCGGAGCGCGAATGGCAGCAGAGAGCGACATCGTCCAGCTTCAAAGCTGAGCTCCTCGAGCTGATCTACGGCGGGGGATAAGAACCACTCGTCGAACTTGGGTTGGACCTTGCAGTTGGTACTGAACATGCAGATGTCAAGGCGTTTGGCTGGCCCAGGGTGCGATGAAAGGATCTTGGAGACTGCAGCCATGCGTTTGCAATCCCCATCGCAGAGGCAGCTGTCAACGGTGAGGTTGAGGGGGACGCGGCGCCAGAGGGGGCGCCACCGCCAGGAGAGCAGGGTGGTCCGCACGGCAGATTTGGTGGGGAGGAGGCCGATGATGACGAGCATCATGTCGTTGGGGAGGCTCCTGATGAAGTCCAGGCTCGCCGGATGTGGTTTTGGCTCGAGCCGCCTCCACTTTATGGTTGCCTCGCCGTCCATCTCAACCGGCGGCGACGCCGGTGTACATGTGTGCTGGTGTGTTTTGTGTTGGGTGTGCACGAGTGCGTCCTTCTGTGCATGCCGCCGCGCAGTGGTGAATTGTGCACGAGTGCGTCCTCCACACGGAAGAAGTGTGTCCTCAAAGTGCCCTCAATTTACTAGCGTGCGGGGTGCTACCCCGAGTGGTTTCAACTTTGTTTACTTCACCGCGTGTCAGATGGGTCTCTAGTTTACTTATTTTCACCGACTGCCACATGGGCCAGCACACGAAGATACAGAACACGAGCTAACAAGGCAGCATGTGGACTGGTGGACCGGTCAACTAAACAATATACAGAGCTATACGCTGACACACTGAGCGTATAATCCGTCGGTATAGAGAGTTCGTGTGAGAGGGGAGGCCCGTGAGAGATAGCAGAGAGAGAGACAAAGAGCTACTCCCTCCGTTCGATAATGTAGTTCCAACTTTTTTTTTAAAGTCAAACTTTTGAAACTTTGACCAAGTTTATAAAGAAATTACTTATATCTACAATTCCAAAGATAAATGATAGTATGAAGTAAGTACATGTTGTGATGAATCTAATGATCTTTCCAGATGTAAATGTTTTTCTCCACATATACGTGGTCAAACTTTTCTGAGGTTTGACTTTTCAAAACATCCATATGCTTATGGACGTGAGAGAGTCCCTAACTAGAGAGAGAGAGAGAGAGAGAAATAGAAAGAGTGAGTGAAAAAAGTGTGTGTGCGTGTGTGAAAGAGACATGGACAACACTCGATAAAAGTCGAGAAAAAACGTGTGTGTCTTGTGCAAACATATCACAGATGCATCTTCGACAACGGAAGCAAGGTGAGGAGATAGTGTGTGGTTGTTTGCAACCGAGAGAGAAAGATCCCTAGCACGTGGCCAAGAGGGGTCTGACAAACAAGGGAGAGAGGTCGAGAGAGACGTATGGAGAAAATGCAGACATGGGGAGGAGAGAGTGTATGTTTGTCATAGAGTGATCCCCTGTAGATCGTGATGGGACTACATGGGTGGGAGATCGAGTGACAAGGTGTGTGCGCGATAGAAGATACCCCGAGAGATATCGAGATAGACGTATGGATGGAAGGAAACAATATGTGTGTTCCTGATGGCTAGTGAGAGATAATCATACTTAGGGGGGAGTGCTTGCGCCTATGATGGAGTGAGGGATTATGGTACTTATTAGGGGGTGCGTGTCACATAGAGAGAGAATAAGGGCGGAGAGTGATGGATGGGTCTATATGTATAGCGCGAGCGAGACATGTGTATGTGTGAACCAGGGAGATATAAAGTTTGAGAGAGATTGAGGAGCCCCGATAAGGCTGAGTGGTGCGTCAGATAGCTGAGAGGGGGAAAGAGATATTCCATCCGCTTGATACTGCAGTGCATGTAACTTTTTTAGAAGTCAAACTTTGGAAACTTTGATCAGGTTTACACAAATGTTATTTATATCTTCAATACCAAAGATACATCATACAAAACTACATCTCATGGTGAATCTAATGGTATATGTTTGCCGTTCCATATGTAATTGTTTTTCTCCACGTACATGGTCAAACTTTGTGATGTTTGACTTCTCAATAAATCAATATGCTATGGACCGAGGAGAGTGCCTAAGTCGAGAGGGATCAAGTGTGTGTGTAGGAGAATGAGTAAGTGTGCAAAAAGAGTATGTGTGTGAAAGAGAAAGTGACAACAAACGATAAATTAGAGAGAGTGTGTTTTTTCGTTTCTTAGGCGAACATATCACGCATGCATCTCCGAGATAGAAAAGCGAGGCAAGGAGATACACGAAGATAGCTAGTGTGTGATTGTTTGCAATGGAGAGAGACACCCCTATAGCACGTCCAATAGAGGTCTGGCCAACAAGGAACAAAGGTCGAGAGGGACACATGGAGAACATGGACGCATGGGGAGGGCGAGAGGGTGTGTTTGTGATAGAGAGACCCCCTCGAGATCGTGAGGGGACAATATGGGTGGGAGATCGAGGGAGGTGCGTGCGCGATAGAAAGATGCCCCGAGAGAAATCGAGATAGACCATGCACATGTTTGTGATGGAGACTAAGATTAGCTAGTCATATACATATAGGGGGGACTGCGTGTGCCTACAATTGAGTGAGAGACCATCATACTTGGCTAGCTAGGCATGAGATTGTGTGTGTGTGCATGTGAGATGGAGAGAGAACGAGGGAGAGAGAGATAGAGTTTTAGATGGGCCTATCGAGTGCGAGTGAGATATGCATGTGTATGTGTGACCCAGGTAGATGGAGAGTTTGAGAGAGAGGGGGAAGAGCTCCGAGACGATAGAGTGGTGCGTGAGAGAGATACGGGCAACGAGCCAAGGAATTTGTGTGCGTACGATGAGTGCACCCAAGATATGTAGCTTGTACTAGAGAATCATACATAGTGTGCGAGAGAGACCTATAGATGGAGTATATATGCATGGGAACTAGAAAGACCCCCCCACCCCACCCACGCACACACACAAAGAGAGAGAGATGGAGAGAAACAGAGAGGGCCAACAAGGTTTGTGTGTTGGATGCATGCCACAAAAGTGAAGATTGTCGGCGAGAGAGAGAGAAAGAGAGAGAGAGAGAGAGCAGGAGTCCAGGAGAGGGGGAGGTCGCGTTTTATGCATTAAAGACTGATATAAACCATGTTTAGATATAAACTTGTATTCAAATATTTAAATTGGAGAACATGTTGTCTGCAATCCACACATGAACGGATATATGCGTATATCAAACAAGTTCATTAATTTGACTTTCAACATGTTCATGGAGTACTATAATACTGTACAACATGCTATTCGATTGAGGTGCTCAATTTTGGATTTAGTTCACTATTTTGACCTGGTGAACGAGCTATTTCATTGAATCGAGATATTTCATTTCGGGTTTGATTCCCGTTTTTGAGTGGGTCAACTATTTGTCATATAGTAAATCGCTAGCAACGAGCATGTAAAAACACATTACTCCCGAGCATCATCCCTCCATCTTAAAAATAAGTGGCTACCTAATATTTCTAAATTTGATTCGAATCAACTTTTTTTAGCTTGATTCGAATCAACTTGGTAAGGTAGACGTGGATGCTCGTTCTCCCAAATTTTGAACGAACCGTTAAACATCCTCTGCTCGGTGGAATTAGCCCGAGCAAATAAATGGGAGACGTGAAATTACCATCCTATGTGGGAGACGCATTAATTGGCCCATTGTGCATCAAGGGTAGGTTCGTAACTTCATCCAAGCGCGCCTTCTCCTCGGGCGAAATGACATGTGCCGAAAAATTCATAAACCATGGTCGGCAAAACACGCTCTCCTCACCCGAAATAGCTCGCGCCCACTATTTCAAAACACGCTCTCCTCGCCCGAAATCGCTCGCGCCCACTATATTTCAAAACACGCTCTCCTCGCCCAAAATCGCTCCCGCCCACTATTTGGGGAGAAGCAAAGTTACTCTAATATCCCCGACCCTCAGTACACAGACCCAAGCCGAGAAGCCTAAAGGCAGGGTTAGAACTGTAACCCCCCCTCACATTTCAGACAAATGCGTCCGTATCCCAATTCCCCCCACCCATTCATACCTCGTGGGCGCCAAATCACCTTCTCCCCGGAAGCTCCCTTCTCCCGAGCCACGAAACCTCAGCCCTTCCTCCATGGCACCCCCCACAGCACCAATTTCACAGCCGCCCTCCTCCCTAATGCCGGAGACGCTGTCCATTTGCCGTTGTGCACTGGGTCATGTGCCTCTTACTCTGTGCTGCTGGAGCTGCCTCGACGACAGCCGCGTGAACTGTACCAGAGCCGATTCACCCCCGCCGTTGTTCACGGCGCCGGAGCGGCTCCAACTTCGGATCCGTCCAGAGTCCTGGCGCTGCTTCCCCATAGCCGTCGACCGTCGTGACATCACTGTTTCCCTGCCGCCGGTAGCCACCGCAACCGCGCCGGCCTCACTGACTCGGCAGCTGGACCTGCCTACTTCACCATGCCACCAGATAGGTCGCACCCTCATCTCAAATCACTTTATTTAGGCGTCAGTTGTCTGAATTTTTATTCTGGGCCAATCGATTCCCAATGGGAAGCGGCACCCCTCGAGGCGGCGGAGCTCCTAGGCTGCCAGTTGGCTGGTGTCTAACGTAAGGGTGCGGGGCCGCAAGTTCGCCATGGTAGCAGCGCTTAGATGGCAATATTAGAGTTGCGTGGGTTCAACGTACTGCCGCCGCCGGATCTGGATGACGGGGAGTCTTTGTGGATTGGCCTGGGGGTAGCGCAACCACGGCAGTGCGGTGGGGCGGGGGCGGGGTTTTGGCTGGGGCCACGGACGATGGAGACAAGCTGCTCTGCCGTTGGTCGCTGGCTCTTTGGGGAAGATTCCTAACAGTGTCAGCCAGGAGGCACAAGACGGCCATCAGGCCATCCGGCGTAGATCAGACAGTACCAAAATAAAATAAAATCGTGTGACCCCAATTTAGTCTCAGTCAACAGACGTGTGACCAATCTCTGACCTTGTTGTTGATCTCTTAGTGTATTTCTTCAGATCAAAGAGATGTGTCGTTCTTAACATTATGCGTTATCTGCATCTTCAGCCACACCGTCTTCCGACTCACCGCAGCTGCTCCAACAAGGGAAGCATACACCAGAAGGGAGCTATAGTACCCACTCAATAGTTCCCTGCATCGAATCCGCGTGCCCGACATGGACAGCAACAACAACTGCAGGGCCATCGACAAGTCAACACATGATGCCCACTCCTATGGATGGCGACCAGTTAGGTTGTACCCTCATCTTACTTGTGTGCAACATTTATGGCTTTGTTATTCATTTAAGCATGGAAAATAGATTATCACATTTCACTGTATATTCATGTTGATCTCTTACGGGTCTTGTTCAGGAGTTAACGTTGTTCCATAGTTCAGCTAAGATACTTGTTCTTTAGGTAACGCTATTACATCGTTATCATCCATCAGCCAATGCTATCCCACAGGCTGGTGATTATAGTATTATACCACTTCTAGTATTACCTATATTGTTCTTTAATACTTTTGTGTGACATCTAGTTAATCTCGAGTACAAACGATACATATTCTGTAGCTTTCATCTGTGTTCTCCCTTTAGTTTTTGAGACCTGCTGCTACTAGTTAACCCCAGTCCTACTATTTATGTCGTCTCCTACAGGCACTCATTACATAAATCTAACTACTAGTTGTCTTCCATGCATGTCAGATATAATTGCACACACTGATATATCCACAAGAACCTCACGAAGCAATGTAAAGGCCAATAAACTTGATGTCAATGATACCCAATATGATGGAACATGTAAAGGCAGTTCTTCAGAAGACTTGCAGAAAGATGTTGAATCCTCTTCACCCCACAAGGTCCTTGCTCTAACTTGGCCCTTGATATGGGTACAACATGCATATAATGTCCTGGAGTGTATGTACTGTGTTGCAATGCCATGTGCTTAGCATGCTGATCATGCATGTAAATATGTCATGCCTGCCTGTTTTTCAGTACCTATTCCATTCATGATAACATGTTTTCAAATTCAAGTACTGTCATTCTACTCTATCGCAATGCCATCTGCTTAATTTGGACATCATGCTTCTGAATATCTCATGCATTGTTATTTATCAGTACGTATTTCATCTGTCTACCATACCATGTTTTTTTACATTGAAGTGTTGTTCTAGTGCTCTGTTGCAATGCCATCTTAGTTTCCCAATCATACACGTGTATGCTACCTTAGTTTTTTCTGTACGTATTCTGCTAGCATACAGTTTTTCATTCAACGAGTGTTTTTTTTACTGCGCTGTCCTGTCGTATCCCTAGCTCTTACACCATACTCCCTCTGTCCGGATTACATGTTGCCGAAATGGATAAGAAAGGATGTATCTAGAACTGAAATACGCCTAGACCCATCCATTTTTTTCCGGATGGAGGGAATACATGTCAATATGTCATGCCTTTCTATTCTTCAGTGCCTATTCCATCTCTCTGCTATAGCATGTTTTATAATTGAAGCACCATTCTTCTATACAAGGCATGCAAGGGGAAGACGACTATGTTAGAATCTGAAGGGTTACAAACCAGGTCTTTGCAAAAGATCCAAACGCCAGGAGATAATAAACCAACTCCAGTTTTTATAGATACTGCCCCAGCACAGAGAAACCCAACTCCTACTGATAATAAGCAGATTCAAGTGGCCAAAGAACTAGTCCGCTCCAGTCCAGCAAAAATATGTCAACTCCATTCTAAGAAGCGTGTGCGTATCCTTGCATCATGAAATTTTATAGCATGCTGATCATATTTTCTACATGTTTCTTATCCATCTCTCTTTTAGAAAATAAGCTTAACAGATAGAAGAATTTCTGCACTGGTATCGTCTGTGAGGAAAGATTCTTGCAGGAATTCTCTATACTCCAATGCAGATGTAAGTACCTGTTGTGTATCACTATATTTTTACATCAACATGTATTTTGTTAATTGGCATGAATCCAACCTTTATCTGATCTAAATTTAGTTGTAGAAAAATGTGTGATTAAAGGCCACAATGTTGATTTTTGTAAGGAAAACTGCCTGGTAGTTTTCCATCCTGAGCTGCATGAGTGTACTATCTCATATCAGTGGGTTTGATTACTTTGGTTCTGCAGTGGGTTTTCAGTGTTTTTTTACTGTGTTGTCCTATCGTATCCCTAGCTCTTACATCATACTCCCTCCTCCGGATTACATGTCGCAGAAATGGATAAAATAGATGTATCTAGAACTGAAATACGCCTAGACCCATCCATTTATTTCCGGATGGAGGGAATACATGTCAATATGTCATGCCTTTCTATTCTTCAATACCTATTCCATCTCTGCTGTAGCATGTTTTATAATTGAAGCACCATTCTTCTATATAAGGCAGGCAGGGGGAAGACGGCTATGTTAGAATCTGAAGGGTTACAAACCAGGTCTTTGCAAAAGATCCAAACGCCAGGAGATAATAAACCAACTCCATTTTTCATAGATACTGCTCCAGCATAGAGAAACCCAACTCCCACTGATAATAAGCAGATTCGAGTGGCCAAGGAACTAGTCTTCTCCAGTCCAGCAAAAGAATGTCAACTCCATTCTAAGAAGCATGTGCGTATCCTCGCATCATGAAATTTTATAGCATTCTGATCATATTTTCTACATGTTTCTTACCCATCTCTCTTTTAGAAAATAAGGTTAAATGATAGAAGATTTTTTCATTGGGATTGCATTCGAGGAAAATATCTTGTGGGAATTCTCTGTGCTCCAATGCTGATGTAAGTACCTGTTGTATATCACTATATTTTTACATCAGCATGTTTTTTGTTAATCGGCGTGAATCCAACCTTTGTCTGATCTAAAATTTGTTGTAGCAAAATGTTAAAGGCGCCAATGTTGATTTTTGTAAAGAAAACTGCCTGGTAGTTTTGCATACTGAGCTGCATGAGTGTACTATCTCATATCATGCACATTACTGAATTGTAGTGCTGCTCTGCTTGCCCATTCATTCATTGTGTCAATGTTGCTTCCGTATTACCTTACCTGGCTGATGATAGCTGTGCCATATTGTGTTAATTTGGTGTTGGCTAGTTGCCCAAACGTTCGTTGTGCCAATGTTGCTTTCCTATTATCTGACTTGGCCAATGATAGCAATGCTAGTGTCTTAATTTGGTGCAGGCTGCTGAAGATAAGAAGACATACTCTGAAAATAGCAAGGCAACCCCATTGTTTATTTCCAATAAATCTAGGCTAGGTAATATGCCAATAACTCATGATTAATCTGTTTGGTTCCCCTCCTAATTTATGTTATGATGCAGTGGTCGAGACTGTCTCGAGTATCAATAATACAAGCCTGCCAAAATCGCCATCTGAATCTGTTCAGTAACCTCTGTCTCGAATGCAACGGAAAAATGTATGTTTGTGAACCAATTAATGGCTGAAGGAATGATGGAAATGGTGGAGGAATCAGAGGTGCAGAGTCGTGCGACACAACAACTGATCATCGTTTTCAGAGACAGTGTAGCAAAGCAGCAAGAACTTGCCCACATGCTTATGGGCATCATCCGTGCTGAGGTTGCAGATTGTGACGTTGTAGATCGTTAGGTTCTGTTCATTTATTTGCACTGGCATCAATCTTTGATTGCCCAGTGGATGTAATTTCCTGTAATATATGCTGGATGTGCAACGTTTTTCCCTGTATGCCGTACCTTTGCTTGATCGGTTTTGGTCATGTGCATAATTGCTCGTCGTAATGGGCTCAAATTATCTAATTTGGCCTAAAGACATGTATGAACTTTAGTGGGCCCATTAAGTTAATGGGTCGTTACCAGGCCAAATGTTAATGGTCGGCCCTCTTAACTCCCGGGTCGTTAACAGGTTGACATCGAAGCGGGCAACAGGTGGGCCAGATTGATTTCACGGGCCATTAACAGGCCGTTACTAAGTTCGGGCTACATATGGCCCAACTATACTGTGGGTCTTTAGCAGGCCGAAAGAGACAGCAGGCTTGTACTGGACCATGTAGAGCATGGGCCGCTAAGAGGCCGAAAGTCAGGTCGTATTGTAAATGGCCCAACTGTGTTGTGGGCCTTTAGCAGGCCGAGAGAAACCGGGCTGGTATTGGACCATGAAGGGCATGGGCCGTTAAAAGCCCAAAACTCAGGTCCGATTACAAATGGCCCAACTCATTTATGGTCCATTAATAGGCTGAAAGGCACACTGGGGCGGGAATTGGCCCAACACTTAAATGGGTCGCTAAAAGGCCAAAACTTAGCTCCGACTACAAATGGCCCAACAGATATATGGGCCGTCACCAGGCTGAAAGACACACCGGGCCAGAAATTGGCCCAACACTTAAATGGGTCGCTAAAAGGCCGAAACTCAGGTCCGACTACAAATGGCCCAACTGCTTTATGGGCGGTCAACAGGCTGAAAGACACACCGGGCCGGAAATCAGCCCATTATTTAAATGGGTCACTAAAAGGCCGAAAGATGTACATCGTGAAAATTGGCCCATCCACTGAATGGGCCGTTAATAGGCCGAAATCTCATCGGGCCGATATTGAGCCCAAAATATATAACGGGCTATTAACGGGCTCGAACTGACGATGGGCTGCAATGGTGTCAAATCTTTAACGGGCCGTTGACGGGCCGGATTGGCACATCTCGTATGGGCCGTGGGCTTAAATGGACCTGACACAAGTAGGCCTTATATGGGCCGGCCTGCTATTTTTTACTTGGCCGGCCTTTTTCACCGGAATGGGACACTGTTGGGCCGTGCCATGGGTCGACCTATCATAGGCGCCTCCTGTCCAATGAGTGGATGCCATCTGTCCCAACGGTGAGGCAACACGTGTTTCCTCCGGCCAATGATGATTTTACACGTGGAAAATCCCCATTGGTCTGGGCTATTAACGGGTTATCGGATCCAAAACCGGACCCGATAGCTTAACGACGTTCCATTACGGTGGATGCCACGTGTCGGTCACCCTTGACGAAAGCACTTCTATGACGCGCGATTTATCGTCATTGAAGTGGACACTTCCGTGATGATAATTTTGGTAATGTCATGGAACAATTCTACGACAGCACAGGTATGACTATCTTGATTTTGTCATAAATTTGTCATGGATGTACATGCATGACAGAAAACGTGACCTACTATGACAAACACGTATCATCACGGAAGTGTCTTTTTTTGTAGTGTTGGGTCCCATGAAGGCCACCACGGAGGCGACGCCGGCGTACACAGCAGGTGCCTTGCCGGATCCTTTTGTTGCGAGGACCTTCGTCGACCCCGCATATACCTCCGGGGCTCCCGGCAGTCCGGTGATCGTGCTGCCGGACATGAGGAACACAAATCGATCGGCGGGTGACCATTTAGGCCAGGTATTATATACCTGTGCTGTCTAGAACTAGCACCGCGTGGTTCATTTGAATGTAATGAAATCCGTCATGTTTGTATGAAAATCCGGTATCTTATATGATTTCCGTCATTGTTTATATGAAATATCGCCGTGTTTGCGTGAATTTCGTCCGGTTGGTTGACTTGCTGTCATAATGTGTGCGGCTACGGTTGGATGGTGTAATTTGCGGGTCGCCGGTCGGTCTGCGGGCGGCGTATTGGGACAAAAAGAACACAGCTCGTGCGAGCTCGTCTCCAATGTGCGCGCTGGAGGATTCATGAGGACCCGAGCCATTCCTCGTTCATCGGTGGTAAAGGCACCAGTGGACAAAAGGGTCGCCAATATTTTGGCTACCCCGGGCAAGATCCAAACAGCCCCTCCCAACAGATTCAAATCCCTCATTCGCCGTGGAATTTTGCCATGTGTTATTTTCATGGACTAGCACGATGCCCATGCATTGCACGGAACATCAAGATGCATTTTTTTACAAAACACATGTTGTGATTGACCCATGCAGGAGTAATCCCATTTTGTAAAAACTAATGATTGCTCGAGAATTTTATCGGATAAATGGTATCTCGAGAATTTTATCGGACTCCATTTTTGTATACAAGGCCACAAACCCATATTACAGGTACCAAGGCAAAAATTAATGTCTTCTAACTCAATGTTGCAAGCCACCTTGTTTCCTTGTTTGCCGTGTAAAGTAATGTGTATTCTTCTCTTTCATGCACATCAAGCCAATGCTCACACTCCCGCATGCATGCAAGGGATAATTAATGTCCTCCTTTGCTAGTAGTACTACGAGGCAAACACCATTAATATTGCATCGATTAGTGTTAGTGGCCTTGTATATCTGCAAATTGTAATTTTGATAGTGGCCAGGTATATAAAAATGGAGGGAGAAAGATGAGAGATAAGGTCAGGAGGAGTGGGGCGTGGTGGTGACTGGTGGTCAGACTGGGCGGAGGCATGGGTATGGACGACACATTATGTCTAGGTTTGTATCTCTATAGTCCCTCTCACACACACCCACGTAGGTGGGGGACATGCACGAAGAGAAGAGGTGCACGCACGGCGCACGTACTCCCATCTCTTTCCCAACCACACCCGCGTAGGTACACGGTGGAGCTCATTTATGTACAAAAAGGCAGCCCACGTGGTAACTTGACACGTGTACTGGTTGTCCACTAGATGGAGGGAGGATCGTCTACCACGGGTGAACAAACAAATTGCGACTTGACGCGTTATCTTAAAAAAGAGGCAAACCATGTGGGGCCTACCTTAGAGGCAAGGCTCTATACACTGGAGTACTTTTGATGTGTCCCGTGAACTCGCAGAACGAGGCATAGCTTGCTTAATACGGCGTATCCCCCGCCCACGGGCGCGGTGGCTCGCAGGATGAGGTGAAGCTTGCTTATTACGCCTTACGTCGGCTGCCTCGCCCACGCGCGCGGTGGCTCGCAGGACGACGAGAAAATTTTACTACTCCCTCCGTTTACTCCTCGTCCCTACTACCTTGGTTAGAGAGATTATCATACTGTTTGGAATATATATGTCCTTTAGTACTCCCTCCATTTACTTATACAAGGCCACTATAAAAAAATACATTTTGCATCTATACAAGGCCACAAATAGTAACCGAGACAAAAGTTACTAGTCCCTCCTTTCCAGTTTATGGCTCAATTTCAAAATCTCTCCAACCAAGGTAGACGGTGAGTGGTCGAATTAATTTCGTACTCCTAGTTTGCACAAGTAATTAGTACGCTCGTTTTTCTCAAGAAGTTATGTTTACCGAGGCATTAATTAGAACGAATGCATGAATGACCACTAAATTTCCATGAACTTCTACATGCATTGGTGAGTTTTCTCTTGACACTGCTTGCATCGGGTGATCTAACGCACCTCGAAATCCAATATGTGATGGTACTACTACTAGTAGTAGAATTGAGACTTATAAAACGGAAAAACGAATGTTTTTAGATGAGCCCTATAAACCCTAGTGGGTACGTACTCCGTAAAATCAGATTTTCCCAAAACTAAGTCGCTCAACCTTTATTTGCTTGTTTCCCTTCCTGCCTCCTTGCCTCGAATAGACTATGCCAAACTCCCCTGCGTGCCGCGCGGGAAAAGACCCGCCCTCGCCTTTTTTTAGTCCAGGTTTGTATCGATGGATCGCGCGAAGCAGCAAAGACCCAAGCCGTGTCTTGTACTCCTCCGTCGATGCTCGCTTTCATGAATTCTGTACTTCCTGTCGCCGACGTGTGGGACATATAGCAACCGGGTCGACGTTTCAAGCACCAAATAACAGTGCAGAACAGCAGAGGGGACGCACCCCAATCGTACCGCCCAGTAGTAGTAGTAGTAATGAGCAATGAGACGTCAAATCACAATGCCGCACCTTCCCAGACGGACGAAGCAACCATTATTTCACACTTCGGTTCGCCATCATCTCAAACCACGTAGTATTGCTTGTGCCTCAAGAGGGACACGCGCATCGCCTTGGTACATCATGACACGTGGGACCGCATGATAGGCCATGCTCCCCCGCCGATCGCTTGGTAAAATCACCTCATTTTTACTACTATACTTCCTCCGTATCGGTTTACATGGCATGCACGTCGTTCTAGGTTGAGAATTTAACTGGCTATATATGTGATGAACAGTATATGTTTAGAAACTACATCCGCTTAATAATCCAATGATATACTTTTTGTGACATAGTAACTAAGATTTAGTTAGTCAAATGGATGACCTAGAACTACTTGTGCGCCCTATAAACCGAGACGTCTAAAAAAACGAGACGGAGAGGGTAGTTCAGTACGTATGTTTTTAGATCAATATAGTCGGGATTCACCAAGGAGCAAAACCAAGTGCTAGGCTGCACCTGTCGTGTTGGCGTAGCGACTAAAGTAGGGTCAGTCCACACACGAAATGGCGACACACTTAACAGGACCCCTTTGGCCGACATGTGGCTCATCCACCGTCTTGTTCCACGTGCGATGCACCAAATTACAGTTCGGAGCAGCGGTTGGAATTGGAGGCACCCTGGTCGTAGCACCGCAATAGTAGAAAATGAGCGATGAGGGGTCGAATCACAAAGCCCCACCTTTCCCGCATTAAGCTGGACGGACGAAGCAACCATCATTTCACTCTAGGGCGCAAGAGCATAAATAAAAGAGAAAACCAATGATGCGTGCGGCAGCTACCTAGGGCACCCTAGGGTAGGGGTCTCCACTACAGATCATTTTTTTTAAAGCGCCTCCACTACAAATCGGCTTCTCCCTCGTCCTCTTGAAGAAAACCGATGATGCATGCGGCGGTAGGGTTTGTAGGAGTACTACTAGGGCGTGCGGGGCCACATCATAGTAAACGGGAGAGGGATTGAGTTCGAGTCGACGCCTTAAATATGTGTGGGCCGCTTGGTTTTAGGGAACGAGGCAGCATTTTGGGTTTGGGGACCAGTGGAGATATAGTACGTACAAAAAATTGTGGATGTAGATTCGACCGAAAGGCAATGATGCATGGGCCCTGCATTTTTTATATACCCGGGGCCACGTGAAATTTGCTACTCTACTCAAAACTAGTAAGGTACACATGCATTGAACGCATGAGATTTCGAAACCAAATTATGAATAAATACACACTATAGCATGTAAAGCTTTGAGTCATATATGCATGATGTAGATGTTCGTTTAGTTCTTATAGTTCATCTCATTCAAAATCAATTAGTTTTATAAAAATGTTAAGATTCATGGGGTTGTGCATTGTAAAGCATAAAGTAAAAAACAAATAATGGCAATTCATTGAGAAAAAAATCAATTATGATACGGAAGATTCTAGGACAAAGGAGAAGTGCTTGTGTTTTGAGGTTTGTGCATTATGCTTAAGTTCAACCATGGAGTCTTCTAAATTGTACATGTGGCAGATCTGGTGGGATGTTGATGATATCCAACGGCCAGTAGTGTACGGATTTGCCATCTCTGCACTGTCAGATTAGCTTCATCCAGCGACCATCTTTCAAGTTATTCGCACACTATATAGTTCTTGTGCCATAGTTGCATGTCTTGGAAAAAAGCTACTAGTGGGTTGTACTAGCTATTTAGGAATAGAAGATGTATACATGGAAGTTGTAGGGAAAGAGATGATATGGAGTATCTCAATTCCTATGAGTAGGGATTGGAAAAGAGATGTCATTTGGTTGACATCATAGGAACTTTTCTATTGAATCTAGAGATGACATGTATCTCAATTCCTATGAGGAGGGATTAGAAAAGAGATGTAATTTGGTTCATATCATAGGAACTTTTCTATTGAATATACGATAATGTTTATTTTCCTTTGAAATTATGGAAGTATAGGGAATCCATTCATATGAACCAAGTGGCTCTAAAGCTATAGAAATGATATCATGTTTATTTCCTTTGAAATGGAGTATATGAATCTATTCCAATGAACCAATTGGCTCTAAAGGAAAAAATCGTATAAAAATCATATCATATAGAGTTCCTATGATATTCCTCCACACCAAAGGATGGTTGAAATTGCTGCAGGTGATACGATGGTCTTTCTTTGTATTCTCCTCCCCCATCTTTATAGTTACCTCTCGAAGATGATTGAAATGATATATACAGGGTATTCTACATGTGCAATTTGGTACACGAAAACTCGGTAAAAGTTTGCGAGGTTCGAATTTTCAATAAAGCTATATGCACTGCATTTTGGAATGGAGGGAGCATACGACAGTTGCTTACACCCACGTGGAAGATTTGTGTGTAGGAGGAGTGGCTGTTCTGTTAAATGACATGGCAAAACTGACACTGTCGGATGCCGATCTAATGGTTCTTACGGTGTTCGTCAGGAAAAGGCTTGTGGAGAACGTTTGTCCGATAATGATTTATGGACACATGCATTGCATTGATACGTACCCCCCTCTCTCTCACGCACACGCACCCTCCCGAGTCCTCTCGCACCCACCGTCTATCTGCAGGTAGACGTCACACACATATGTGCTCGTCACACCCTACCCTCAGAACTTCTAAAAAACAAAAGACATCGTGCACATTTTATTTTAGCTCACACGTCACACACTTATACTATTACTCTTGTGGCGAACGTTCTTTGGGAATAGTATATTGTACTCTCACGAAGAGAAGCGGTGCACGCACGCACTAGTTCTCTCACACCCACTCGCGGGTACACGTAGGAGCACATTTTTGAAGCTGGTACAACAAAATCACTCCACTATATATATAAGCAGGAGCCTTAGCGCTTGCTTTACTAGGGTTCCTCTCGTTCACTCTCTCATGCTCTCCATATCTAAGCAAGACATAGGTGGCCACACTCTCTCTCAGCTCACGGCTGGTCACAAATCCGGCAGGACAACCTCGACCAGGGCAGGGGTGTAGGTGCATCGTTCACACTGTCGTCGGTGGCGAGGGAGGAGACCAACGGCTGCCCGCGCGTCCCGATCGGCGGCCGTGCCGTTCTCTCCGAGAGAGCGCCGGCTCCGGAGGGCCTCCGACCCCTTCTTCCTCCCTGCGGTTTTGTGGCCAAGATGCGGCCTCCCGACGTCGTCCTTGCCACATGCCGACGACCCTCAGGTATATATTCCTTCGAAACCTGCCTTGCTCTAGTGCCCCAGCTCCCACTTGGCTTCGTGTGGATCTTTTTCTACTTCCGTCCGCTGTTCCAAAGCCAAATCTAGTTCATACAGTCGACTCTAGAGTTGGTTCAAACATGGAAGAAAGTGGGAAAGCTGTAGCATGAATCTAGGACTTGGTTCTAAGAGGAAACGGGCGAAAGTAGTAGATACTGGCTACCCAACCGGTCTCTTGGTTGAAAAGACAAAGAAAGCATGGTGGATGGCGAAGGGTGGGGGGAAGTGGACCTATCTCTTGGTTGAAAAAGGAAAGAAAGTGACGGGTGTTGGGGGACAATGCAAATGAGAATGAGCAGGTCTAGATTTCCTGTGCTCACATAGGAAAATGTTGCCGAGGAGATAAAAAATGGGACAAATGCAGACATGCTGCCTGAGTGTTCGCCGCTCTCGGCAACCACATCTGCCTCACCACTTTATGCCTCTGCTGTCCCTACGCCCATATCGCTACCGTTAATGTAAAATCACATGAAGCATTAAGCAATGCCACCTGATGTCACTATAAGTAATGGTCTAGTGCCGTCGATAAATTGAAGCAATGCCACCACCATTATATGAAGTGCTTCCGTCTTGCTTTATTTCCCATGAATTGTGTTTTTGCAGTTACACTTAAGTCTCACACTGCTAACATTGCTTCATCCCAGTGGAACTTCACAAATTTGATTGCACATTTACTGACCATGTGCTACTCTCATGACAGTAATACTAATGCTATTGTTCTGCATGTTAATCTAGTTGCAGTGTTGATGTGATGTGATGCTAGTTACTTAAGGACACTTTCATACTGTCAATCTAGTGCCAATTATAACACAATAGATGCTGCTGTTAATTATACGCCACTGCAAATATCTGTCACTGTTTAAATAACCGTATTTCGTATTTGCGCAAACAGGGATGTCTGTCTCCATATCGTTTTGGGATGTCTGTCTCCATATCGTTTCTATCCGTGCAATCAAAAGCACACACCTCAGTTTTAGTAGAACTGCACAAGATGAGATGGCCTCGTTGCCATCGTCTAACCACCCGTCTTCCAGGTATTCCTACATTGGTAGTTACTAGGTAGAATGACCAACGCAATATAAAAGAAGTTGATTCGTACGTTTTACTTCCTGATTGCAGTGTAGGGACGAGCGAAAACAACTGCATCCTAGTCCAGAATGCACTTTCTACCAGTTCATCCATGGACCGAGGACTGATGTCTACTACGCAACCTTCTCCTTGTAGACGTTGTTGGGCCTCCAAGTGTAGAGGTTTGTAGGACAGTAGCAAATTTCCCTCAAGTGGATGACCTATGGTTTATCAATCCGTGGGAGGCGTAGGATGAAGATGGTCTCTCTCAAGAAACCCTGCAACCAAATAACAAAGAGTGTCTTGTGTCCCCAACACACCAATACAATGGTAAATTGTATAGGTGCACTAGTTCGGCGAAGAGATGGTGATACAAGTGCAATATGGATGGTAGATATAGGTTTTTGTAATCTGAAAATATAAAAACAGCAAGGTAACAAGTAACAAAAGTGAGCGTAAACGGTATTGCAATGCTAGGAAACAAGGCCTATGGTTCATACTTTCACTAGTGCAAGTTGTCTCAACAATAATAACATAGTTGGATCATATAACTATCCCTCAACATGCAACAAAGAGTCACTCCAAAGTCGCTAATAGCGGAGAACAAACGAAGAGATTATGGTAGGGTATGAAACCACCTCAAAGTTATTCTTTCCAATCAATCCGTTGGGCTATTCCTATAAGTGTCACAAACAGCCCTAGAGTTCGTACTAGAATAACACCTTAAGACACAAATCAACCAAAACCCTAATGTCACCTAGATACTCCAATGTCACCTCAAGTATCCGTGGGTATGATTATACAATATGCATCACACAATCTCAGATTCATCTATTCAACCAACACATAGAACCTCAAAGAGTGCCCCAAAGTTTCTACCGGAGAGTCAAGACGAAAACGTGTGCCAACCCCTATGCATAGGTTCATGGGCGGAACCCGCAAGTTGATCACCAAAACATACATCAAGTGAATCACGTGATATCCCATTGTCACCACAGATACGCACGGCAAGACTTACATCAAGTGTTCTGAAATCAATAAAGACTCAATCCGATAAGATTACTTCAAAGGGAAAACTCAATCCATTACAAGAGAGTGAGGGGGAGAAGCAACATAAGATCCAACTATAATAGCAAAGCTCGCGATACATCAAGATCGTGCCAAATCAAGAACACGAGAGAGAGAGAGATCAAACACATAGCTACTGGTACTTACCCTCAGCCTCGAGGGTGAACTACTCCCTCCTCGTCATGGAGAGTGCCGGGATGATGAAGATGGCCACCGGTGAGGGTTCCCCCCCTCCGGCAGGGTGCCGAAACAGGGTCCCGATTGGTTTTTGGTGGCTACAGAGGCTTGCGGTGGTGGAACTCCCGATATCTTCTCGTCCCCGATCGTTTTAGGGTATATGGGTATATATAGGAGGAAGAAGTACGTCAGGGGAGCCACGAGGGGCCCATGAGGGTGGAGGGCGCGCCCTAGGGGGGTGGGCGCGCCCCCTACCTCGTGGCTCCCTCGTTTCTTTCCTGACGTGCACTCCAAGTCTATCAGGTTGCTTTCTTTCCAGAAATAACTTCTCCAGAAGGTTTCATTCCATTTCAACTCCGTTTGATATTCCTTTTCTTCGCAACACTGAAACAAGGGAAAAAACAGGAACTGGCACTGGGCTCTGGGTCAATAGGTTAGTCCCAAAAATAATATAAAAGTGCATAATAAAGCCCATAAAACATCCAAGATGGATAATATAATAGCATGAATACTTCACAAAGTATAGATACGTTGGAGATGTATCAAGGACTAGATGGCATGGCTGCACGGTGGTTTTTTGGACAGGTGCGTAGACAAGAGGCATTGTGTTCTGCTTATTTCTACAAATAGCGGTGCTTAAATTTAGCGGAATGCACAAGAATTTCAGCTGGTCAGTACACTACATGGTTCAATTCAGCATTCCAGCTGAGAACACAATTATAATTGGTTATTCTGGAATGAGAGAACCTAACCCTGGATGGTGGCAACAAGAAAAAACCAGAGTGAACTCCAGGAAATTTAAGCCTGCCGGGAGGCCCTTTGCTCAGAGAAGCCTTGCTTGATTATCCTGATTTGTAAACCTTCTCACAACTTTGTCTTTTGCTGTGAACTAGTATATGTTTGTTACGTTCTATGAATCATTGAGATGTATAAAATTGCTGAACTTATGCTTTTCAAGTTTTTATGAAGCCGAGTTTAATGTGAGTGTTCCACATGAACGCTGGACTAGCGTGTGAACGATTGGAATTTACATTGTGGCCTCACTTAATTGCATGAACCACTGTAAAAACATACATAGTTGCTTATATGTTAGACAGCAGATTGTTGATTGTTAGCTGGTCGATAGCCTAGTGTTGAAGCGAACTGAACCAATGTGCCGTGTTTTGCACAACTGCTTACAAGTGGGGTAGCACCAACAGTATTTACAAGTACTTATGTATACGTCGGCGCACAGTTCTCAAAGGAGTACTCTATTTCATCAAAACACATACTGCTCGTATGATAAAACTAGTGAGGAGGCATCTGTTTCGGCAACAATTACGATGATTCATGGGCACACAAAAGTAGCAGCAGTTCCCATAGACGGATTCAAATAGAGTACTAGCCCTAGAGGGCTCGATAACAGGCAAGGTTCGAATAATTAGACAGAACCCAAACTACTATTAAAAACTAGCTGGGGCAAGTATTTCATGCCTCGATCTAATTTGGGCTGGACACAAGACGGACCTTGCCATGAACATCATCGAGGATGTCCGGCAGCAGCTCAATCCTGTGAACCTTCATGAAGACAACCTTGTGGCCTTGCCACTCATAAACTTGTTTGTGGAGGCATGCCATGTCATCTTCCTGCGTAAGCTTGACAAGAATAGTATGCCTCACAAACGAAGGAGTAGCTTTGAACTTCTTGTGCTTCTGGACACCCTGGACAACACGCCTGACAACAGTGAGGCTGGAATACAACTCTTCATTGGTATAAGCGCAAATGGCTTCCATGATCCAACAGCCAAAAAACTCTGTTTTCCCAGTGCGTATATTCAGGTCATCTGCCTCATAGCGAGTGACTTGTACAACCACACAATCCTTGTCTGCATCAGGGCTCTAATTGAAACAGAGACAAATTCTGAATTACTTTCTAGTATAAGAAACACAAGTTATTTAAACCACTATGTATAGCATGGCATCGAAGCTAATAAAATTTTGCATTATTCATCACCACATACTTAGATGAAAAACCACAATCGAGATCGGCAAAGAAGAAAATCACCTTGGGCAGCTCAGTGGGGGGGGACACATCCTCGAAGGGGGAAAACTGCTCCTGCAGTGCCACGGGGGTTGTAACCTCAAACGGGGTGTTGACCATCCCAGTAGTGGCCGTGAGCGTATCTGGGGTCGGCTCGGTGGCTGCCTTCATCTTCTTGGAGCTCTCTGTCTCATGGGGATCAGCCTCCCGCTCTGCTCCAATATCGGCAGATCTTTGCCTGGTTCTCCTTGGTCCATCATGAAACTGACGAATACTAGGAGACCACTGAAAGGAAAACACAATCGCAATGACAATGAAACGAAAAAGAGAGTGAGGATCGGTTACTGCTTTGCAAAAGTTCTTTTTTTCTCTGAATGAAAATATACCAACATCACGGATCCGCGTACCTTCCCTTTGTTGGGAGAGAAGAACAGTGGCAGATGCGAGTGTTGCCTTTCTTGAAGACGGTGAGGGAGAAGGGGATTCAGCGAACAGTGAAATGATGGTTGCTTCGTCCGTCAAACTTAGACTGCGGGGAGGTGGGTTTTGTGATACGACGGCTCGTTATTGCCGCGCTACGACCGGGGTGACTCTCCGCCTACATACTGCCTTCTAATTTGGTGGATGGCATTTGGGCCCGCGCGCTGCATGGCCTGCATGTCGGTGAACAAAAGTATAACGGCAGTCAGTAGAGGGAGACGTTTCGATGACCTAGGAGGAGCCAGAAGCGGTATTGCATCCACTATACTAGTAGTAATTGTTTTTCTGGGTAGCTGTAGAGTGTCTCCACTGTACTAGTAGTAATTGTTTCTCTGGGCCCAAGACAAAACAGCCCATCCACCCTAGTAAATAGTAAAATCAATTCAATAGTCCATATATTTACTGAATGAGAGGCGCTACCCACACCAAGCACACCGCCCCCCAAACAAACCTGGGTGTTCTTCTTCCTCCTCACTCCCACCCACCTCATGTCAGCTCGCTCCACTCGTACCCCCCAAATTCCTCACCTCACTCCTACATAAAACCCCAGCTCCCCTCTTCACTACTATAAAAAACCCCAGCTCCCCTTCTTCTTCACTCGCACTACAACTAGGCTCATCATTCGTTACTCTGCTCAAATCCGTGAGCGCGACGCGACGCCCTCGAGGAAAATGGAGTCGGCTGACCCCAGCGCCAAGAAGATGAGGCTCCCGCCAGCGGCGACGCCTGTTGTAGATCCCGCACACGGCAGCGCGGGGAGAAGCGGCGACCCCGCCCCCACCGGATCCCAAGAACCCGTAGAAGCGGTGACCCCGCCCTGCATGGTGGATGCCTGGCTGAAATCCCCTGAATTCACAGAACTATAGCTGCTTGAGTTCTACTATTCCCCTGGAAATCACCTACCAGATACCGAATGCCATCTACCTGTGCCCTCAGCACCGATGTCCATCTCATGGTTTTCGTCCTCTCTCCACACCGCCACCTTTGCGCTGTGCGACCTACTAGAC
This sequence comes from Triticum aestivum, assembly GCF_018294505.1. NCBI lineage: Eukaryota > Viridiplantae > Streptophyta > Magnoliopsida > Poales > Poaceae > Triticum > Triticum aestivum. Next base: position 310,028,334 of record NC_057799.1, read on the forward strand.
AATCTGGTACTAAACCTTCGACTCCCATTTCTCAAGAAACTTTCACTTGTGCGGGTTCGTATATCGGAGGCCTCATTGCACAGCATCATCCACTCCAGTTGCCCTGCCCTGGAGTGCTTGGTGCTTGTTTTCACAGTTAGAATCGGTTGTCTCCAAATAAAGTCGCCTAACCTTGTAAGAATTGGAATTTGTTTTGACGGAAGGCAGCTCATCATCCTAGATGCCCCTTCACTTCAAAGGTTGATCCTTGATTCTAGTTATTCACCGTTGCAAATAATTGTCCTCTATGCGCCTGAACTGGAGACCTTGGGTGTAATACATGATCTCTGTGCTCATTTCAATATGGTGTTTGGCTCCACAGTTCTTCAGGTACTTTACATTATCATCTACACTTGTAACCATAAGCTGCATTTTAAATTTCTGCGCATAAGTTATATGTCATCTTGGAGTACACATTTTGTACTAATATTATGTTCTATGCTCAATGAAGACTTTCTCCATGGATGGCCTATCAATGGTGCTGGATTCTATCAAGATCTTATATATCCAAATGAATAGTTTTGATCTGAACAAGATTATTGGCTTGCTGCAATGCTTTCCATGTCTGGACATGTTGTATATAAAGGTGATAATTTCACGCACATTGGAAGCCCGCATATAGTGTACTAGAATTAACCGTTCAGCTGTTGCTCTTTCGACACTCTTTTTTTAGACCTTAACTGTTTTCAATCTTCATGTCTATTTAGGCAACATGACGGGGTAAGAAAGTTATAACCAATCGGTGGATTCGTAAGCATCGGGATTTTCTCACTTATGAGATTCGATTGAAGACAATAATGCTAGAACGATATGTAGCCAACCGTGCAAACACTAGATTTGTCACATTCTTCCTGCTGAATGCGAGGTTACTATTGTCCATTAGGCTTAAGTTTATCAGCAGCATGGTTTTGACGGATGGGTATGTGGAAGAGCAAAAAAAGGAGTTTCAGGTGGGCAAAAGAGCTTCTGAACGTGCCGGGCTTCTGTTTACAACATATTGTGGTCATAATCCAGTAAATTTTACGACCCAGGATGTTCATTCTATGGACCTGACCGATCCATTTGACTGTGACTGCCAAAAACAGTGCTGGAGTTAGATGTTGTTGCCCTTTTCAACCTGGGTTTTTTTGTAAACTTGATAAACAATTAACCCTCGTGCTTTTGTAGAGTTTGTAAGCTGGAGTTAGATGTTCTTGCCTCTTTCAACTGGGCTGTGACTGTCATATTTTCTTTGAAGCAAGGCAAATGGCTTGCCAGTCGTTCAATTTAGAGTGAAATATTGTAACAACTAACAAATCCCAACCAAGGGAAATAGCATCACTCTCGCCGGCTGCTTGAGCTCACTGTGCATTAGAGAAGCCAAGTGATTAACACCCACCAGCACCCACAAACTTATTTCCAACTAGCACATCAAATGGGTTGTAAATTTTCATAGGAAGGGCTGCATGACCATGATAGATTTGGATTCTGACATTTGGGACCCGCGAGGAAATAGCCTATCCAAGGTGGTGTCGACTTACTAGCCAGTCAACAAACGATTCTGCCTACCAGCCGTTGGAGTGACATCCAACATGTGTCGTGTATCTTCTATCTCTTGTCTTCTTCTTCCTCCAGCCACCCAAACCAAACCACCCCGTCGGCTCCGCCTGCTCCCGCCTCCCATGGCTGGCTGCACCTCCGCCGCCCTACCATATGTACCCTCCAAAGTTGGCCAGTCCCTCCCTCTATTCCCCCACACGTCCTGTTATTCTCCGGCGACGTCAGCCCCAACACGCACCCGCACCCGAACCAGTCAACCCTCGTACTCCCCTCCGCCTACGACTGGACCGGCGCATCTTCCATGGCTCCTGTTCGTTCCGTCCGAGGCCTCGCCGTCATCCTCCGCCTTGCGGCCTTGGTTCGCTCGCCGTGCACGGTGCGCCGCCCTCTTGCGTTGTCAACGTCGTCAACAACCGAGAGGAACAAGGAGATGACTGTACGTGGAGAGGATGATAGTAGGGACCCACCAACGTCATGGCAGTACGCAAGCAAGTATGGTTCCTCCTAATGGTTTGACATCTGGGGCTCACGCCATTGTCAACGTAGTCAATAAATGAGAGAATTACACTACGAGCGGCTGACACCTGGGACCCAGCAGGTCACGCAGTTTTTTTGAGGAACAAGCAGTTGTTATTTATACTAGTTTTAGCAACGGATCAGGGTAACAACGGGGCTGTGCGGGGCTGTGGCCCGTCTAGCCAGGGTTTTATTTATGTTTACCACATCATGAGCGCAGTTGTGTTTTTTTTGCTGAAAATGGCTAGCCTAGTTCTATTTTTTTAAGAAATACCCAAACGAGGCCTACTTGCTTTATCAGCCCTGCCGGGCTGCAAATCTTTCAAGACGAGGAGAGTTTCATTTGGTTTGCCCAGAAATGGGCTGTACATTTTTAAAACACATCGAACCGGGAATTAGTTTCAATTTTTTCATTAAAAGATTTTAAATTCCATTGATTTTTATGCATGGACAATTATTTGGATTTTATATTTATATAAATTATTTTTCAAAATAGTTTGAAAGTGAATCGATATTTCGGGATTAAAAATAGTTGACCGCACCGAAATATGCAAAACATTCGTATACTTTTTAACCGTGGCCACAATATGGGGTTTAATGCTAACAAAAAGAAGATGGGCTCCAAAAAAATTCTTAAGAATTAGCAAATGGGTTGTACATTATTAGAAATAATGCACACGAGTGAGTGACTGTTGGATGTCCATCCAACGGCTGTCGTGCTTCTTCAATCTCTGCTTTTCCTGCTCCACCCGCTCAAACAAGTGCTGGCGGGACTGCCTGCTCCCTCCTCCCGCGGCCGGCTATGCTGCCGCGCAGGCCTCACCGCCCCACCGTACTCCCATCGCTGGCCTAGCCATCCCTCTACTCACCCACACTTGCTGTTATTCTCCGGGGACGGCGGATGAACCAGTAAACCCTCGTACAGTCGTACTCCCCTCCGCGTGGGAAACAACTGCCGAGTCTTCCATGTCGTTCCCTTCCTAGGCCTCGCCGTTGTCCACGCCCTGGTGCTCTCGGCGCGGCCTGGTCAACGTGGTCAACGACCAACATGCATCTGAAGTGGACTGTATGTGGAGAGGCTGACAGCTGGGTCCACGGCCGCACGCAAGGAAATGCCTCCTTATTACGTGCAAAATAATGATTCATCCACCTGACATTTGGGACCCACCGAAAGGGCCTCTGTATTTCGCGAAAAAACGTTACCGCCACTGACAGCTCGAACCCACCAGCTATATCTTCTCACGCAAGGACGTGCCTCCTTATTACGCACAAAAAAAATGAATACTCCCCCTATTAGCTGGGACCCAGCATAGTGGCAGGCTGACTTGTGGGCCTACTAAGTTGATGGGGACGGAGCGCGTTGTCAACTTAGTCAATATGCACGATTCTAGCTCCAGTGACCGTACGATGTCCATCCAACGGCCATGCTTCTTCAACCTCTGGTCTTCTTGCTCCAGCCACCCAAACCAGCGCCGGTCGTGCCTCGTGCTCTTGCCTCCCGTGGCCGGCTGTGCTGCCGCGGAGGCCTCACCGTCCCCTACTACTCCCACCGCTGGTCAGGCCATCCCTCCACTCACCCACACCCCCTGTTATTCTACGGTGACGGCAGCCTCACACCGCAGCCGAACCAGTGAACCCTCGTACTCCTCTCCGCGCAGGCTTCCACTGTCGCGTCTTACCCGGCTCCGCGTTGTCCCCTTCCTAGGCCTTACCGTCGTCCACCGCCCTGGTGCTCTCGGCGCAGCATGGTCAACGTGGTCAAGGAACGGCTTGCATCGGATGTGGACTGTACATGGAGATGCTGACAGCTGGGTCCACGGCCGCGGCAAGGAAGTGCCTCCTTATTACGCGCGAAATAATTATTCCTCCACCTGACAGCGGGGACCCACCGGACGGGCCACCGTATTTCGCGAAAAAACATTTCCCCTTGACTGCTGGGACCCACCAGCTACATCTTCGCACGCAAGGAAGTTCGTCCGGGCAAAAAAATGATTCGCCCCCATGACTGTTGGGACCCACCAGCTACATCTTCGCAGGCAAGGAAGTGCCTGACAGTCGGGACCCACCTGGTCGAAGCGTACGTAGCGTGTCATTCTGGTCGCGAACGTGTACTACATACTGGTCGATGTAGAGGCACACACGTGTCATAGTAGAGGCGCGCACGTAGCATGTACACGTACGTACAGCGGCCAGTCTGCAAGAAAGAAAATATGGCCACGTACGTACATACGGGCAGGGTCTCGAACGCCTACTCACGCATACGTACGGCCAGGGCTCGTGTACATGGCTCGGTCGGAACAGAGAAACTGCATCGTCGTCGTGTTCATGGGGAGGCAACGGAATGCGTCGTGTTCATTGGGAGGCAACGGAACGCGTGGGAGCCAACCGGCTTGGACGGAACAGCGGATGGAAACGAGGCCTGGTGTACCGCAGAACAGAGGAAACGGCCTTGTGTTCGACCGGCCACGGTCAAAACGGGATCCTGTTCATCGGGAGGGGTCTGGCGTACCGCAAAACGGAGGAAACGGACCTCCTACGGTCGAAACGGGGGTCTTGTTGATCGGGAGGGGTGTGGCGTACCGCAAAACAGAGGAAACAGACTTGTGTTGGAGCGCTACGGTCGAAACAGGGGTCCTGTTCATCGGGAGGGGTGTGGCGTACCGCAAAACGGGACTCCACGGGATACTATTCATCTCCACCGTCGACCCCCTCCAGCCTCCACGGGCTACTGTTCATCCACCATTAACCTCCTCCAGCCTCCACCTGCGACTGTTCATCCAGCCTCCACCGCGCTCTACTCCACCGGCTACTGTTCAACCAGCCCTCTCCACGGGCTCCTGTTCAACCACCCCTCCATGGGCTACTGTTCATCCAGCCCTCCACCGTCTACTGTTCATCCTGCCCTCCACGGGGTGGTCCTCTTCATCCAGCCCTCCATGGGGTCCTGTTCATCCAGCCCCAACCGGCTCGATCGATCAGGGTCCTGTTCATCCAGAGGCAACACCATGGGGTCCTGTTTGTCTACCCCCACCGGGAATTGTTCATCCAAACCCCCCAGCAACGCTCACTGTTCATCCAGAGGCAACACCACGGGGTCCTGTTCATCCACCCCCACCAGGAACTGTTCATCCAAACCCCCCCAGCAACGCTCACTGTTCATCCAGAGGCAGCATCGATCGGCTTCAGTTAGCAGCAGTAGCGAAGGAATCGCTCGATCGGGTTCAGTTAACAGCCATCGATCGATCGCTCAGGTTCAGTAACTCGTAGCCTGCAGTGCAATCGCTCGGGTTCACTTAGAGCCCAACGCCTCGCACCCACGGGCGTGCGTGTACGAGAGAAACGCACATCGCTCGGCCCCGACCACCCACCGTAACCGGGAACACCCCTATTTTCCTCGCCCTTGCTTCTACAATGGTTTTTTCCGTCATGGACGGCCCAAAGAATGTCATGCAGCTGCATCTCCGGCCCGCCCAGTACGAAAAGCCCATTTTCTGTCATGATTTTTTGTCATAGAAGTAGGACCCCACCACATCAATGATGATACCGGGTTTTGTCACAATTATCGTCATAGAAGTGTCATAAGTATGACAGAAAAAAATTCGTTCGGCCCAAAATGTCACGGATGTGTCTTTTTTTGTAGTGGCGCCTGTTCGCTTGACACGTCGTAGGACGGGTGTCGTCTATGGGTTTCTCCTGTAGGAAATGGCTGCCATGTGGCAAATGGCTGCCACTTAATCACTTCACGGCTTGACACCGCACTGATCGATGACGTGGGTCGTGGTAGGGTGGCTGCTATATATTCTCCCGCGCCACGCGCCTCCGTTACCTGTCGGGGCGTTTTGGTTGTCTGTTTCTGGGGGTGGCCTCGCCCCTTGCCGGGCTCGCTAGCCCGACAAGGGAGGCTTTTCTCTTGACGAAATCCTGCTTCTCTGGCTTGATCTTGGTCCCTCTGATCTGCATGTTGGTCCTCCGAATCTCTTGGTCTATTGCACTCTGATTTGGGTCGGTGCTTCAATCTTGTTCCTGTGCTTGTGCACAGTCTGGGCAACAGACCCAGGGATTGTTGCACCAATAGAAGCCCCCGGGCCTGCCCCGAATGCGCTGCCGAGCACCGTCGGGGTAGGGCCTAATAAGTGCACATGTGAGGGTTGCTGAAGGGGCTGGTCTCTTGAGGTCTTCTTTGCTTCTTCATTAGCCTTGATCCCGGGCCAGTTTCCGGTTTCCTCGCGTGTCGTGTAAAGCCAATAGTGGTGGGGCCGCTCCAGTTATGGCCCGTGAATGACTTTAACGCACGGGGTAGAAACGGCCAATTCACTCTTCCCACCACGCCCTTATCCTTGGCCATGTATGTTGCATGCATCGCGCAGGGTAGGTAACAGAGGCGCGTGGCGTGGGAGAGCATCACGGTGAGATCCCGGTCGTCTTGAATTGGCGGAGGAGGACGGCGGCCGCCCGTTGATGGAGCAGCTCCCCTCCTCGCCCGCTTATAAAAGGGACTAGCGGAGGTGGGCGGAGTCACTCATCTTCGCATTCCTCCCCTTCTTATCTTCTGCTTCTACCGGTTATGTCGAAGGGAAGAGCCTGGGGCCAGCCCCCGGGCTCTTGGTGGGGGTTAACGTTGCCACACGCTGATGCTGATGCTCAGGGAGTGAGCCTGGTCCTTGCGGTGGCAAATATCTTGGTTTCTTCGAGGCTGGCCCAGAGGTAGGGTTGGAGATAGTTGGTAATCCCAGCATTGCCCCTCCCAGTAGTCTTGTGGCTGATGTCGATGAGAGGCGCGCCTTCCTGCCCACCAAGGCGGGGAGCGGTGCGCCTCGTGCCCCCTGCTCGTCTTGGCCGTTCACCGTCTTCCCGAGGGAGGCATCGAACTGGAGTCTTGGCGCTTCTCGGGAGCAGCGGTGGTGAGGAGAAGGCGAGGGAAGACAGAGAAGGCGGGTCGCAGGGGGTCAGGTCGGAGTACGATGGAGTGGATGCCTTCGCCTCTGACCGGCGACCTACCGCCTCGTCTTCCCGCTCTTCCCCTCCCTCCCCGGCATCATCATCACCAGCCTCCTAGCGTGATAACCTGGGAGGGATGTTCTCTTGGCGCCTTCGCCTCCCCTCTAGTAGTCTTCCAGTTGAGCTTTGGTGGATGACTCCACCGACGCTCAAGCCAGGGCTTCTTGCTGGCTCTGGAGGTGGCGACCAGAGGGTGTTGCCCGGTCCTCCGGACTCCTCTTTCGCAGCCTCGCCACACCCGGTCTTGTCAGGCCGTGCCAAGCGGGTCCTGACGGGACCGGGGTGGGCTCCTGCTTGGGTGCTCCTTTTCTCGTCTTTTCCCCCTTCCACCGCAGTACTTGAAGGAGGGGAAACAAAAAGAGGGGATTATGGGGCACTTATCTTTTTTCAATCTTAAATCTGTCGACACATGCCAAATTTTAATTCAAATAATGTAATCCCTCGAGTCCATGTTTGTGTTCTGTAATGCTTGTACTTGTGTTAGAAAATTAATGAAAAACATGAACCTTGCCGGGAACACGTGCATGTGTATGTCCATGCAGAGGTCAGATGCCTCTTTAATAAAAATAAACGAGTTTTCCCCGGCAGGCTATCCTGCCGGTAACCTTTTTGTCTGCCGGAGAACTGCATCTGTAGGGGAACAGACAAAGGGACCAGCCCCCCGCCAACTCCTTTTTGCCAAAGGCCACTGCGACCATCCTAACCGAAGCAACGTTCGAGTCATGGATGGGAGCACCAAAGTCTCAAAAGGGTGGCGAGGCTTTCTTATGCACAGGTTATAGCTTACAGAACACTAACGGCAGGAGGTAGAACTTATCTGCTTGGCTTGCCGGGGATCGCTGTGCCGGGCAATCTTCTCAATTCCTTGACGAAGCCAAGTTCTTGGCAGGAACCTGCAACTTAGATGAGAATGAATGCAGAATACGATCCTATCTATATGCATATGCAAATGCTCATGAAATGCTTATGCAGTGATCTTGGAATGCTCATGCATGCATGCAATCTTGGTCGGGCCCCCCCCCCACAGCGCTTCTTTATTTTCTCTTGCACAGGGTCATCGCCCTGGCTTTCTACAAGGGTTTACATGCACCTGAGGCATGGCCTGTACAAAAGGGTGGCTGCCGGGCAGGGCCCGACAGCCGCGCCTTATGGGTAGAACTTGCGGAGATGCTCAATATTCCATGCATTTTGCAACTGAGTGCCATCTCCGGTCTCCAGACGGATTGCGCCAGGTCTGGTGACTGGTACTACTCGGTAAGGGCCTTCCCACTTCGGTGACAACTTGTTTGTACCCTTGGTGTCTTAACGCGCCTAAGGACAAGGTCACCTTCCTCAAAACACTGGGCGTGAACCCTGCAGCTATGATAGCGATGCAGGGTTGCTGGTAGCATGCAACACGCGTAGCAGCCCGGAGACGGTTCTCCTCGAGTAGCACAACGTCGTCACGTTGGTGGTGATCTTGCGGTACTTCATCGTACGCAAGAACTCGATGCGACCCGTAGATGAGTTCCGCGGGGATAACTGCTTCTGCCCTGTAGACTAGGGAGAAAGGAGTCTGCCCGGTAGCTCGGTTTGGTGTCGTTTTGAGGGACCAGAGAACTACCGGTAGCTCCTTGATCCACCACCTACTGTGCTTCTGGAGCGTATCAAAAGTTCTTGTCTTGAGTCCGCGTAGTACTTTAGCGTTCGCCCTCTCAGCTTGTCCATTGCTCCGGGGGTATGCCACAGAGGCAAATGAGATGTTGCATCTGAGGGCATGAACATATTGCATGAAGGTGCGGCACATGAACTGGGTGCCGTTGTCGGTGATGATCCTTGCCGGAACTCCAAAACGACACACCAATTCTTTCAAGAACTTGATAGCTGACTGAGCAGTCACCTTTCTCATGGCAGTCACTTCCAGCCACTTTGTAAACTTGTCAATGGCAACGAACAAGAATTCAAAGACCCCGATTGCTCGGGGGAAGGGGCCGAGGATATCGAGCCCCTAGACCGAAAATGGCCATGATAAAGGGATTGTTTGAAGAGCTTGGGCAGGCAGGTGTGTTTTCTTGGAATGGAACTGACAGGTTTCACATTTCGTGACTACCTCGACCGCATCTTGGAGGCTTGTGGGCCAATAGAATCCTTGCCGGAATGCTTTCCCAACTAATGCCCTCGATCCAATGTGGGAGCCACACATTCCTCTGTGAATCTCAGCCAACAGTTCCTTTCCTTCTTCCCGGTAGACACTCTTCAATTTCACACCATTGGGCCTCCTTCTGTACAGAGTGTCATTTAAAAACTGATACATACTGGCCCTCCGGGCTACCTTTTCAGCTTCATCTTGGTCGCCAGGAAGCTCTCCGGTTTGGAGAAAGTGGACAATGTGCCTTGCCCAAGTTGGAGCCTGGGGCTCGGCAACAAGGACTAATGGCACCTCCTCTGCTACGGGAGCACCAGCCTCGTTCGCGGAGTCCATGGGCCCGGCTGGAGGGGGTGGTCTGGCAGGCTGTGAGGAGTTGTTTCCTGCAGGGTCTCTGCTAGGAGCAGATGGCTCTACAAGGAGAGGCTTACCGTAGTCCAACTTTCTCCTCTTCCGGGCCATTGTTGCTGGGGATATGAAGGGCTGAGTGAGATGGACAACAAAAGTCCATGGTTCCACAGGAAGTTCCTGTGCAACACACTTTGATAGATGATTAGCTATGTTGTTTTCTGCACGGGGTACATGCTCTGTTTGCAATCCGACAAAGCACTCCTCCAATCTCCTCACTTCCTAGAAGTATGCCTCCATCAATGCACTTTGGTAATCCTTGTTGACTTGTCTCACCACTAGCTGTGAATCTTCTCGAATGATCAGCTTCTTAATTCCCAATTCAGTTGCAATCTTGAGCCCAGCAAGGAGCCCTTCATACTCAGTTGTATTGTTGGTTGCTTCTTCCCGGGCATAATGCCTTTGGATGACATACTTCAAGTGCTCCCCGGAGGGGGCGACAAGAAGTACGCCAGCCACTGCACCTTCCAGGGAAAGAGCACCATCAAAATACATAATCCATTCTTGGGGCGATTCCTTGCCGGGGATAACTGTCTCTGTCACTTCCTCATCAAGGGTTGGCATCGATTCTGCAATAAACTCTGCCAACGCCCTGCTCTGAATTGTTGATGTGCTCTCAAACTTCAAACCAAAGCTTGATAACTCCAAAGCCCATTCCACTATTCTGCCGGTAGCCTCGGGGTTTCAGAGTATCCTTTGCAACGGAAAACGAGTAACAACCGTGATCTCATGGGCTTGGAAGTAGTCGCAAAGTTTCCTTGAGGACATAATGAGACCAAAGATCAACTGCCGCACGCCAGAGTATCTCAATCTAGCCCCATGTAACAAGGAGCTAACGAAGTACACCGAGTGTTGCACCACTTTCTTCCGTGTCGCGTGTCGTGGTAGCAAGTCTGATAGTAAGAATAGGAGGTACGTAGGAGGAGGCAATGCCCTAGCTATGGCGAGGTTGTGCACATAAGGTTTACGAGTTCAGGCCCTTCTCAGAGGAAGTAATAGCCCAACGTTTCGGTGCCTGGAGGCTTGGTCGATTGGATTATGCGTGAGGGTTATAGGGGGTGCGACCCCTTGTGCCAGAGGGGAGGGGTGGCTTATATAGAGTGCGCCACCCCTTCACAGGCCTCAGTTATACACGGTTTAATGTAGATTAAGACAGATACGTTACTGGTAATGCCTGCTATAATGACTATTAATGACCTTTAAGGCTACGGAGTGAACGCCTGACCGTTGTCATCCAGAGGTGGCTTTAGATCTTCTGTACTCCGAGTGATTCTCCGTAAGGTCGAGTGACTCTATCTTAGTCGAGTGGAATTGGGATATCCGAGTGATTCTCCGTAAGGTCGAGTGATTTCAGTCGGTGTCATCGGTTGTACTTTGAATGTCTTTGACTTTAGGGTAGTGTCCTTGGGTAGGGCGTCTAGGTCAGACCTATGACCCTACCCTAGGTACATGTCATCTTCATTAGCCCCCGAATGGATTGAGGTCTGAGTGAAGAAGGGTTGAAGTTGATTCTAACTCGATTCTATGCTTCGGAGGCATTTCACTGGAATCTGGAAATCATTGTGAAGCTTCAACCTTCTTTCAATCCTTGATCGATTCAGAGGTCGTCGAGGGAATTATACTGACAATCTTCGAGTGTTGTTATGGTGCGAAATCTTCGGTGCGATTGGTTGCTCTGCGATTCCCGGATCTCAAGGGATTCAAAATTTTGGAGAAGCACGCCGGATGGAGCGTGCCGTAGTAATCGGAGTGGGTAGATAGGGTGCCTCGATTTTTGCGTCGCCTTTTTCGCCACATATCGGGTGAGCAACTGTTGTGGGATTTGACAGGATTGCTCGGGCCCACGGGTCAGCCACTCGGAAGTAGGCCCATAAAAGGCGTCGAGGCCGATGCGTTGCACAGTGCACCTCATTCTCTCTCTTCTTCCTCTGCTTCTCCATCATGCCCTCATCCACTCTCAACGCCCCCACTCTGCCCGTGCGCACTCCGCCGCAATGGTGAAGGACAAGACGACGGCTTTGGAGCGTGCAAAGAAGGCGACGACGACAGTGAAGGGCAAGAAGACGGCTCGAGGGACGTCGTCGCAGTCCGGTCTGCCGCCGGGATGGATCCAGGGGGATTGGATCCGCTCCACCGTCGAGCGGGGTGACCTGGAGAGGCTTGCTGAGGACGGCCTGATTGTCGTTGGATCTTGGAGGCTGCCGAAGGGGGAAACTGAGCCTCAGCCGCGCGAGGGTGAGCGTGTCCTCCTTGCCACCCAAGTTGACTGAGGTTTTTTTCTTCCTCTACACCCGTTCTTCAGGGGTTTCTTGAACTTTTTCGGTGCCCAAATCCAACATTTCCCTCCAAACACCATCACGTACCTAGCTGTGTTTATCTCGATGTGCGAAAATTTCCTGAGTTGTCAACCACATTGGGGTCTGTTCAAACACATATTTACTTGCCATTCCCAGTCGGTGAACAAGGCAAATCCGAATGACGAAAAGACCCATGTGATCCAGATGTGTGGGGGCTTAGGGATTCAGACTAGGGGTAGGAGCACTTTTCCTTCCATGACCCTTCCCGAGTCAGTTCGGGGATGGCAGTCGACTTGGTTCTACTGCAAAGACGTCCCGACTCCTAGTCAGTCGACCGGTCTCCCCCTTTCACTATGGAGCGACTCCGCCAACCTTCTTCATTGACCGTGACCCCAGAGGAAAAAGGCGAGGTTTCTATTTTAGTCGACCAGGTCGTTAACTTAGTCCGGGAGGGTGTGACTGGTATGGATCTACTGGAGGTCTTCCTCAGTCGACGCATCCAGCCTCTCCAAGCCCGTGACCACCCGATGTGGATGTACTCGGGCCCTGGAGACACCACTCGGGCCAACCCAGAGGAGGTTGCCAAGGAGAAGTTGGCTCTGTGGCTGAGGAGCATTACTGGGAACAAGTATAACCCTAGGGGATCCAGGAGGGTCCAACCATTCGACACCAACCACGAGCCGGAAGAGGCCAGGCCCAAAGTTCCGAGTGTTTTCTTCTCTTGAATTGCAATTGCTCTTGAATCTGGTTGATTCGTGTTGACTTGCGCCTTGCAAATTTATACCAAGATGTATTCAATGCCAAACGGGGAACAGCTCCCGGAAGGAGAGGATAGCGAGGACGGAAGTACCGACTGGGAATCTGGAACCGATGGTGAAGATGACAACGATGACTCAGGCAGTAGCGAGGAGGTTGACTCGCCGCCCCGCTCGGAGCGTCGTTCCAAACAGTCATATGACCCCGCAGGTGGGCGCGGCAAGGCAGCTCCATCAAGCACGCAAGTACCCAAGCGCACTCGGACCTTGACTCTAGAACCATCGGAGAAGGCCGCTAAGCAGCCCAAGGTTGCCCCAGTGAAGCCTCAGAAGGCCCTGCCCAAGATCAAGGTGGACGTTCCTGTCGCCTCTGCGTAAGTGTATGTATCTTCTCTTTGCTTTCCCTTTGAATATTGTCGACCCGTTTGCTCGCCTGACCGAGTGAATTTTGGAGTTTCCAGTGTTGCCACTTCTGTGACGTCAATGGACATTGACAAGGATCAAGATGATGAGGAAACTGCAGATGCTACCACTTCTCGAGCAGGTACAGCTCCACCGTCATGCTCTCACTTTGTCAACTGTTCTGACGGTTGACTGAATTCTTACTGTTGAGTGTTGTGTAGCACCGCCAAATGTTATTGAACTCCTCGACAATGATGATTATGAAGAAGTGCTAAAAAAGAACACAGGGAGAAGGGGTAAGGCTCTGAGCAAGAAGGTGCCTGCTAGCAAGGTGTCACACTCGACTTCAGCACCAGAACCAGTCGTTCAGCAACTCGAAGATCCAATTCGGACTTCAGTTTCCTGTGCCGATCTTGTGTCGACTAATCGACCTTCGGCGTCGACTGCTCAAGCCCTTGCTCCGACTGTGCAACTCCAGGCTTCAGCTCCTTAGGATGCCTCATCTGTTCCACCAACTCCCCTTTTTGTTACCCATCACGTCCCGGAGGACCAGATAGGTGCTGCTAAGGAAGCCATACTCCAAGCAGGCTTGATGATGGACCGAATGAAGGTGGTGTACGAAACCAGCAAGGCTACTTATGATGCCAGCTCTGCCCTTCAAGCCAATGTCCAAGTAAGTGGGATTGTGAGTTGATTCCCGAGTCGGCTTTCAGCTTGGTCTTTGCTCTGTTAGGATATGCTACTTTAGAACTTCTGCTTTATTATTCGTAAGATGTCCGTGGATGAGTTTTTTGGAACCTTTAATATCCATCTATTATGAGTCTGCAGCTTGCATCCAGTCACCCACTGGGTGCTTCAACTTTTGCTATTTAGCTCTTTTCACTTGAGTCGACCAGGTCGCATTGAGTGAGCTCTTCAATCAGTGGGAGCACGCAGAGTGCACCCACTGGGTGTAGTCCCCGAGAACGCCGTCGAATGTTTGATTCGGCGGGGGTCTTCGCGAAATGTTTGTTTATAGAACTTCCACTTGGTCTAGGCAGGTCATGCCGAGTGGGATCCGAATTAGTGGGAGCACGCTAAGTGCACCCACTGGGTGTAGTCCCCGAGACCGCGGTCGACTGCGGGCAGTTGGCGGTGGTCTGAAAACATGTCGTCGTTTTTTTACTCCTTCCACTCGTACTGGGAAGACCATGTCGAGTGGGAAATCGAGCCAGTGGGGGCACGCCAAGTGCACCCATTGGGTGTAGTCCCTGAGACTACTATTGAATGTTTGATTCAGTGGTAGTGTTAGAACTCTTTTGCCATAATAATCTGATCTTTGCATCTTATCACTCGGATATGACTGATTCTTGTTTCTATCGACTAACTTGTCTTGTTGTTCACTGCAGAATTCCTGTGATCTTGGAGCCTGCTGATTTGGAGAGGAAGCAGATCCAACTCAATCTCGACCTGGAGCTGGCCAAGGAGAATTTGCAGAAGGCTAAGGATGAAGCGGCTACCATGGGAGGTAATAACTTGTCGACTGTTTGCCTTATCATCTTTTCTTTTCATCTTTTGAACCGAGTGACTCCACTCGAACAGATATGCGTAGTGAAAAGCGACAACTCCAAGCTCATCTCAAGAATGTTATTTCATTAGACAAAATGAAGTAGGCTCTGGAGCAGAAGGACCTCGACCTTGCAGCAGCGCAGAAGACGACGCGAGAGAAAACTGAACTTGCTGATAAGAAGCCGGCTTCAGTCGGCAAGTTAGAAGAAGAGAACGCCAAGTTGAAGACTGCTGTTGATGAAGCGAATAAAGAAGTTGTGCAGCTGAAGGAGGAGAAAGTAGCCCTGACCAACAAAGTCGAAGATCTCACTCGGAAGAGAGACGAACTGGAGACCTATCTGGGAGGTCTTGCCAAGAAGATGTTCCTTATGCTTGAAGGTACTTTCCCTTGTCAGATTGATTTGCAATTGCCGACTCATCATGCGATTGCCGACTCATTATTTTTCTATGCGTGCAGAATTCTATCAAAATTTCGAGGAAGAGACTGGGTGGATTGAGACGAATCTGGACCCCATAAACTCCCTTGTCAAGGACGAAGCTGCGATGAACGTGATGCGACTGGAATCCCGCCTCGCTAGTGTTATGGACTTTCTTACTCGACTGAAAGTGGCGGTGTCGCGGATCAACACGGAGCTCTGGCCAGGTGTGACATTCCAGAATGACCTCGAGTCTCTGATGGCTCGACTCAATGAAATCCCTGGTCGAGTTCAGGCAGTGAAGAATTCATTGCTCGCTGTGGTGTTGACGTGGCTCTGTCTCCGGTCCGCGTTCATTGCAAGGAGGTTAAAGAAGAAAAGCTGGCGGCCGTCAAGGTTGCCAACACCAAGAAGCTTTGATTCCAATCCTTCATGGAGACCTTCATCGACGCTGCTACTCGTATCGCAGACGGCATCGACCTTGACAATTTCGTCGAGCCAGCAAACCCTACTCCTGCCGAGTGAAAACTTGATAATTTGACTCTATTTGCCTCGGAATGCCGAGTGATACTGTAATCATTAGAACTCTTTCGGGGTTGACGCTTGAGTACTTCTGTCGGTGGTTCTGAACCTTCATGGATTTATCTGAACTTGGTTTTTCTTTTGAATGTGGATGCTTTGACTTTATCGCTTTCATATTTCTTGACTCGAGCTAATTGGGAATCACAGCTGATTCTCCGAGTGAAAGGTGTGCTCTTCACTCGGAGTAGACGTTATACTTGTGGTGCAGCTCCGAGGGTAACCAGACGTTGTACTTGTAGCGCAGCTCTGAGTGCAACCAGAGGTTGTACTTGTGGCGCAGCTCAGAGGGCAACTAGTCGTTGTACTTTTGGCGCAGCTCTGAGTGCAACCATACGTTGTACTTGTAGCGCAACGCCGAGTGCAACCATACGATGTACTTGTGGTGCAGCTCCGAGTGCAACCATACGTTGTACTTGTGGCATAGCTCTGAGTATGCAGCCAAGCCTCTGATTGAAAGGAGTATTTTTGAAACTTAGGCGAATCGGGTTCGTGGCTAAGGCCCCGATTGAGGGGGTAGCTCTTCACTCGGAGCGGTTTTGTAACATAGGCGAGTAAGGGATCGCAGCTAAGCCCTCGAGTTGGAGGATTGCTCTCCACTCGGAGTAGTTTTGTAACTTAGGCGAGTACGGGATCGCAGCTAAGCCCCCGAGAGGGAGGATTGCTCTCCACTCGGAGTAGTTTTGTAACTTAGGCGATTACAGGATCGCAGCTAAGCCCTCGAGAGGGAGGATTGCTCTCCACTCGTAGTAGATTTTGTAACTTAGGCGAGCACGAGATCACAGTTAAGCCCCTGAGTGGGAGGATTGCTCTCCACTTAGAGTAGTTTTGTAACTTAGGCGAGTACGGGATCGCAGCTAAGCCCCCGAGTGGGAGGATTGCTCTCCACTCGGAGTAGTTTTGTAACTTAGGCGAGTACGGGATCGCAGCTAAGCCCCCGAGAGGGAGGATTGCTCTCCACTCTGAGTAGTTTTGTAAATTAGGCGATTACAGGATCGCAGGTAAGCCCTCGAGAGGGAAGATTGCTCTCCACTCGTAGTAGTTTTTGTAACTTAGGCGAGTACGAGATCACAGCTAAGCCCCCGAGTGGGAGGATTGCTCTCCACTTAGAGTAGTTTTGTAACTTAGGCGAGTACGGGATCACAGCTAAGCCCCCGAGTGGGAGGATTGCTCTCCACTTGGAGTAGTTTTGTAACTTAGGCGAGTACGGGGTCGCAGCTAAGCCCCCGAGTGGGAGGATTGCTCTCCACTCGGAGTAGTTTTGTAACTTAGGCGAGTACGGGGTCGCAGCTAAGCCCCCGAGTGGGAGGATTGCTCTCCACTTGGAGTGGTTTTGAAACTTAGGCGAATCGGGTTCGTGGCAAAGCCCCCGAGTGAGAGGGTTGCTCTTCACTCAGAGTAGTTTTCTAACTTAGACGAGTACGGGATGGCAGTTAAGCCCCCGAGTGAGAGGGTTGCTCTTCACTCGAAGTAGTTTTGTAACTTAGGCGAGTACGGGATCGCAGCTAAGCCCCCGAGTGGGAGGATTACTCTCCACTCGGAGTAGTTTTTGTAACTTAGGCGAGTACTGGATCACAACTAAGCCCCCGAGTGAGAGGGTTGCTCTCCACTCGCAGCGTGTTTGGTTCTGGGGAATTCGAGATGGGGAATGGGAGTTGAGAGGTGAGGAGATTAAAAGTCCACTGTTTGATTAGAGGGAATGGGAGTTTAAGTAGGAAGGGGAATGGGAGTTGAGGAAGCCAATTCCCATCTATTTCTTCCCAGGGGGTACCCTGTTAATTCGTGAGCGGAGTTTTATCCCACGCTAATTCCCATCATATACCAAACAAGGGAATAGGAGTAAAAATCTACTTCCCATAACTAATCCCTTCATAAACACCCTTGTGCAAACTCCCATTCCTCTGCCTAAGTGTTTACCAAACAGGAAATCGGAGTAGTTTTGCAACTTAGGCGAGTACGGGATTGCAGCTAAACCCCCGAGTGGGAGGATTGCTCTCCACTCGGAGTAGTTTTGTAACTTAGGCAAGTACGGGGTCGCAGCTAAGCCCCCGAGTGGGAGGATTGCTCTCCACTCGGAGTAGTTTTGTAACTTAGGCGAGTACGTGGTCGCAGCTAAGCCCCCGAGTGGGAGGATTGCTCTCCACTCGGAGTGGTTTTGAAACTTAGGCGAATCGGGTTCGTGACTAAGCCCCTGAGTTAGAGGGTTGCTCCTCACTTGGAGTGGTTTTGAAACTTAGGCGAATCGGGTTCGCGACTAAGCCCCTGAGTGAGAGGGTTGCTCCTCACTCGGAGTAGTGTTGTAACTTAGGCGAGTACGGGATCGCAGCTAAGCCCCCGAGTGAGAGGGTTGCTCTTCACTCGAAGTAGTTTTGTAACTTAGGCGAGTACGGGATCGCAGCTAAACCCCCGAGTGGGAGGATTACGCTCCACTCAGAGTAGTTTTTGTAACTTAGGCGAGTACGGGATCGCAGCTAAGCCCCTGAGTGGGAGGATTGCTCTCCACTCGGAGTAGTTTTGTAACTTAGGCGAGTACCGGGTCGCAGCTAAGCCCCCGAGTGGTAGGATTGCTCTCCACACGAATTAGTTTTTGTAACTTAGGTGAGTACGGGATCGCAGCTCAGCCCCCGAGTGGGAGGATTGCTGTCCACTCGGAGTGGTTTTGAAACTTAGGCGAATCGGGTTCGCGGCTAAGCCCCCGATTGAGAGGGTTGCTCTTCACTCGGAGTGTTTTTGAAACTTAGGCGAATCAGGATCGCAGCTAAGCCACCGAGTGGTAGGATTGGTCTCCACTCAGAGTGGTTTTGAAACTTAGGCGAATCGGGTTCGCGGCTAAGCCCCCGAGTGAGAGGGTTGCTCTTCACTCAGAGTGTTTTTGAAACTTAGGCGAATCGGATTCGCGGCTAAGCCACCCACTGGGGGATTTGAACACATATGCTTATGGAATAACAATCGATAAGATACTGCAAAAATCTTGTCTTTGATAAGCAAACTGAAGGATTCTTATTACAACTCGTCGATCCGAGTGTTTAGGTATAAAAACGGCGGAGCAGATCCGCATTCCAGGAGCGTGGCCCATCTTCTTTCTTGGCTATGTTGTAGAGGTGATACGCCCCATTGTGGAGCACCTTGGTGATGATGAAGGGTTCTTCCCAGGCCGGAGCAAGCTTGTGAGGCCGTTCCTGGTGCACTCGGAGCACAAGATCTCCTTCCTGAAATGCTCGTCCTCTGACATTTCGGGCATGGAACCGGCGCAGGTCTTGTTGATAGATGGTCGACTCGATCAGAGCCATCTCTCACTCTTCCTCTAGGAGATTCACTGCATCTTGACGTGCATGTTCAGCTTCAGCTTCTGAGAGGAGTTCCACTCACTACCAAAAAAGACACATCCGTGACATTTTGGGCCAAACGAATTTTTTTCTGTCATGCTTATGAAACTTCTATGACGATAATTGTGACAAAAACCGGTATCATCATAGATGTAGTGGGCTCATACTTCTATGACAAGAAATCAAGACAGAAAATGGGCTTTTCGTCCTGGGCGGGCCAGAGACGCAGTTGCATGACATTCTTTGGGCCGTCCATGACAGAAAAAACCGTGGTAGAAGCGAGGGTGAGGAAAATATCGAGGAGTTCCCGGTTACGGCGGGTGGTCGGGGCCGAGCGATGTGTGTTCTCTCATATGTACGCGCGTGTGTGCGAGGCGGTGCGCTCTAACTGAACCCGAGCGAGGCATTGGCCTCTAACTGAACCCGAGCGATTGCACTAGCTACGTTACTAAACCCGAGCGATCGATCCCTTGCTGTTAACTGAACCCGAGTGATTCCTTTGCTACTGCTGCTAACTGAAGCCGATCGAACCCTGCTGCCTCCTTCCCTTGATGAACAGTGAGCAATGTTGGGGGGGTTTGGATGAATAGTTCTCGGTGGGGGGTTGGATGAACAGGACCCTGTGGTAGTAGAGGTTGTTGCCGCTAGATGAACACGACCCCGATCGAGCCGGTTGGGTGTGGCTGAACAGGACCACGTAGAGGGCTGGATGAACAGGACCCCGTGGAGGGCTGGTTGAACAGTAGACGGTGGAGGGCTCGATGAACACTAGCCCGTGGCAGGGTGGTTGAACAGGACCCCATGGAGAAGGCTGGTTGAATAGTAGCCGGTGGAGGAGCGCGCGGTGGAGGCTGGATGAACAGGAGCCCGTGGATGAACATTCGCACGTGGAGGCTGCAGGAGGTCGACGATGGAGATGAACAGTATCCCGTGGAGTCCCGTTTTGCAGTACGCCACACCCCTCCCGATGAACAGGACCCCCGTTTCGACCGTAGTGCTCCAACACAAGTCCGTTTCCTTCGTTTTGCGGTACGCCACACCCCTCCCGATCAATAGGACCCCGTTTCGATCATAGGTGGTCCAAGAGCAGTCCGTTTCCTCCGTTTTGCGGTACACCAGACCCCTCCTGATGAACAGGATCTTGTTTCGACCGTGGCCGGTCGAACACAAGTCCGTTTCCTCGGTTCTGCGGTACGCCAGGCCTCGTTTCGATCAGCTGTTCCGTCCAAGCCGGTTGGCTCCCGATGAACACGATGTATTCCGTTGCCTCCCGATGAACACGAGGCATTCCATTGCCTCCCCATGAACATGACGACGACGCAGTTTCTCCGTTCCGACCCAGCAATGTACACGAGCCCTGGTCGTACGTATGCGCGAGTAGGCGCTCGAGACCTCACCCGTATGTACGTACGTGGCCTTATTTACTTTCTTGCACCCTGGTTGTATGGACGTGTACATGCTACGTGCGCGCCTCTACTACGACACGTGTTCTTCCTTACTCGACCACGGTTCATCACTGCAGCCTGCACATAGACCGATCGACTAGCATGTATGTACACGTTCGCGACCAGAATGACAACACTATGTATGCTTCGCCCAGGTGGGTCCCGACTGTCAGGCACTTCCTTGCGCGCGAAGATGTAGCTGGTGGGTCCCAACAGTCAGGGGGCGAATAATTTTTTTCCCGTAATATGGACGCACTTCCTTGCGTGTGAAGATATAGCTGGTGGGTCCCAACAGTCAGGGGGGAAACGTTTTACGAAATATGGTAGCCCATCCGGTGGGTCCCTGCTGTCAAGTGGAGGAATCATTATTTTCCGCATAATAAGGAGGCACCTCCTTGCTGCGGCCATGGACCCAGCTGTCAGCCTCTCCACGTACAGTACTCTTGCGATGGATGTCGTTCGTTGACCACATTGACCATGCCGCGCCGAGAGCACCAAGGCGGTGGACGACGGCGAGGCCAAGGAAGGAGATGATGCGGAGCCGGGGAAGACGCGACAGTGGATGCCCATGCGGAGAGGAGTACGAGGGTTCACTGGTTCGGCTGCGGTGTGAGGCTGCCGTTGCCGCAGGCCCTTGCCAGCGGTGGGAGTAGTAGGGAGCGGTGAGGCCTCCACGGCAGCACAGCCGGCCACAGGAGGCAGGAGCAGGCGACACGACCGGCGCTGCTTTGGGCAACTGGAGCAAGAAGACCAGAGGTTGAAGAAGCACTACGGCCGTTGGATAGACATTGTACGATCACTGGAGCTACAATCATCCATATTAACTAAGTTGACAAAGCCCTCCGTCCCCGTCAACTTAGTAGGCCCACATGTCAGCCTCCCACTATGCTGGGTCCCAGCTAGCAGGGGGAGTATTCATTTTTTGTGCGTAATAAGGAGGCACTTCCTTGCGTGCGAAGATATAGCTAGTGGGTCCGACCTGTCAGCGGGGGAAATGTTTTTTTGCGAAATATAGAGGCCCTTTCGGGGGGTCCCAGATGTCAGGTGGAGGAATAATTATTTTGCGCGTAATAAGGAGGCATTTCCTTGTGTGCGGTCGTGGACCTAGCTGTCAACCTCTCCACATATAGTCCACATCCGATGGATGTCGCTCGTTGACCACGGCGCGCCGAGAACACCAGGGCGGTGGACGACGACGAGGCCTAGGAAGGGAACAACACGGAGCCGGGGAAGATTTGGTAGTGGTTGCCCACGCGGTGGGGAGTACGAGGGTTTACTAGTCCGGCTGCCATCGCCGGAAAATAACAGGAGGTGTGGGTGAGTAGAGGAATGGCCTGGGCAGCAATGGAGTAGGGTGGGGCGGTGCGGCCTGTGCAGCAGCACAGCCGGCAACGGGAGGCGGGGGCAGGCAGTCCCACCAGCGCTGGTTTGGGCGGCTGGAGCAATAAGACGAGAGGTTGAAGAAGCACTACGGCCGGTTGATGGACATCGTACGGTCTCTGCAGCTAGAATCGTTTATATTGACTAAGTTGACAAAGCCCTTGGTACGCGTCAACTTAGTAGGCCCACGGGCCAGCCTTCGAAACGGTGCGCCCAAGATGTCAGGGGGAGGAATCATTTTTTGGGCAGCTGAAGCTAGAATTTCCGAGATTGAAGAAGAAGCACGACATCCGTTGGATGGACATCCAACAGCCACTACTGCTAGAATCGTGTGTTGACTATAAGTTGACAAAGCCTTGCATACGCGTCAACTTACTTTTGTTTTTAGGGGACGCGTCAACTTACTAGGCCCACAAGTGTGTGGCAGAGAACTTATAGCTCATTTGCGATTTGTAAGAATGTACAACCCATTTTCGAATTCTAATGGAATTTACTACAGCCCATTTTCAGTTTGTTAACACTACAGCCCATTTTCTAGCTAGGACAACTATTAATAATTTCAACTAACCGTTCAAAACAGAATTCAATAAAATTTCCCACATTTTGATGGGATCCGAAATATTTTTATCCCGAAATTTCTAGTCAGATTAAATACAATTTCAATATAAATTTTTATTACGTAAAAATCCAATGAAACATTGCGTGCGCAACAATTAATGAAATTAAAATCATCAAAATCCAAAAATAATATTTTATAAACTAATTACGTCTTTGGTGCATTTTTTTACAGTTACTGCCCAGTTTTTATAATTACATCCCATTTATTATTTCATAAAGCCCATTTTCTTGTTAAGCCTAATGCATCCCTCCTTGGAAAGATTTGCAGCCCAGCGGGGCAGAGAATAACAAGTTGACCTTGCCTGGGTATTCCTCAAAAAAAAGTATAGCTGGGCTAGCCCTACTCCTGCCGAGTGAAAACTTGATAATTTGACTCCATTTGCCTCGGAATGCCGAGTGATCCTGTAATCATTAAAATTCTTTCAGGCTTGACTCCTGAGTACTTCTGCCGGTGGTTCTGAACCTTCATGGATTTATCCGAACTTGGTTTTTCTTTTGAATGTGGTTGCTTTGTCTTTATCACTTTCAGATTTCTTGACTCGAGCGAATTTGCACTCACAGCTGATTCTCTGAGTGAAAGGTCTGCTCTCCACTCGGAGTAGACGTTGTACTTGTGGTGCAGCTCCGAGGGTAACCAGATATTGTACTTTAGCACAGCTCTGAGTGCAACTAGACGTTGTACTTGTGGCACATATCCGATGGCAACCAGTCGTTGTACTTGTGGCGCAGCTCTGAGTGCAACCATAAGCTATACTTGTGGCGCAGCGCCGAGTGCAACCATACGATGTACTTGTGGCGAAGCGCCGAGTGCAACCATATGTTGTACTTGTGGCGCAGCTCTGAGTATGCAGCCAAACCTCTGATTGAAAGGAGTGTTTTCGAAACTTGGGTGAATCGGGTTCGTGTCTAAGCCCCCGAGTGAGGGCGTTTCTCTTCACTGGGAGTGGTTTTCTAACTTAGGCGAGTATGGGATCACAGCTAAGCCCTCGAGTGGGAGGATTGCTCTCCACTCGGAGTAGTTTTGTAACTTAGGCGAGTACGGGATCGCAGCTAAGACCCCGAGTGGGAGGATTGCTCCCCACTCGGAGTAGTTTTTGTAACTTAGGCGAGTACAAGATCACAGCTAAGCCCCCGAGTGGGAGGATTGCTCTCCACTCGGAGTAGTTTTGCAACTTAGGCGAGTACGGGATTGCAGCTAAATCCCCGAGTGGGAGGATTGCTCTCCACTTGGAGTAGTTTTGTAACTTAGGCGAGTACGGGGTCGCAGCTAAGCCCCCGAGTGGAAGGATTGCTCTCCACTCGGAGTAGTTTTGTAACTTAGGCGAGTACGGGGTCGCAGCTAAGCCCCCGAGTGGAAGGATTGCTCTCCACTCAGAGTGTTTTTGAAACTTTGGCGAATCGGATTTGCGGCTAAGCCACCCACTGGGGGATTTGAACACATATGCTTATGGAATAACAATCGATAAGATACTGCGAAAATCTTATCTTTGATAAGGAAACTTAAGGATTCTTATTACAACTCGTCGATCCGAGTGTTTAGGTATAAAAACGGCGGAGCAGATCCGCATTCCACGAGCGTGGCTCGTCTTCTTTCTTGGCTATGTTGTAGAGGTGATACGCCCCATTGTGGAGCACCTTGGTGATGATGAAGGGTCCTTCCCAGGCCGGAGCAAGCTTGTGAGGCCGTTGCTGGTGCACTCGGAGCACAAGATCTCCTTCCTGAAATGCTCGGCCTCTGACATTTCGGGCATGGAACCGGCGCAGGTTTTGTTGATAGATGGTCGACCGGATCAGAGCCATCCCTCGCTCTTCCTCTAGGAGATCCACTGCATCTTGACGTGCCTGTTCTGCTTCAGCTTCTGAGAGGAGTTCCACTCACTACAAAAAAGAGACACATCCTTGACATTTTGGGCCGAACGAATTTTTTTCCTGTCATTCTTATGAAACTTCAATGATAATAATTGTGACAAAACCCGGTATCATCATAGATGCAGTGGGCTCATACTTCTATGACAAACAATCATGAAAGAAAATGGGCTTTTTGTCCTGGGCGGGCCGGAGACGTAGTTGCATGACATTCTTTGGGCCGCCCATGACAGAAAAAACCATGGTAGAAGCGAGGGCAAGGAAAATATCTGGGGAGTTCCCAGTTACGGTGGGTAGTTGGGGGCCGAGCAATATGCGTTTCTCTCATACGTATGCGCGTGTGTGTGAGGCGTTGCGCTCTAGCTGAACCTGAGAGAGGCGTTGGGCTCTAACTGAACCCAAGCGATTGCACTAGCTATGTTACTGAACCCGAGCGATCGATCCCTTGCTGTTAATTGAACCCGAGTGACTCCTTCGCTACTGCTGCTAACTGAAGCCGATCGAACCCTACTGCCTCCTTCCCTTGATGAACAGTGAGCGCTGTTAAGGGGGTTTGGATGAACAGTTCTCGGTGCGGGGTTGGATGAACAGGACTCCGTGGTAGTAGAGGCCGTTGCTGCTGGATGAACAGGACCCCGATCGAGCCGGTTGGGGGTGGTTGAACAGGACCCCATGGAGGGCTGGATGAATAGGACCCCGTGGAGGGGTGGTTGAACAGTATCCAGTGGAGGCTGGATGAACAGTAGCCCCATGGAGGTGTCGTTGAACAGGAACCCGTGGAGAGGGCTGGTTGAACAGTAGCCGGTGGAGGAGCGCGCGGTGGAGGCTGGATAAACAGGAGCCCATGGATGAACAGTCGCATGTGGAGGATGGAGGAGGTCGATGATGGAGATGAACAGTATCCCGTGGAGTCCTGTTTTGCGGTACGCCACACCCCTCCCGATGAACAGGACCCCCGTTTCGGCCATAGCGCTCGAACACAAGTGTGTTTCCTCTGTTTTGTGGTACGCCACACCCCTCCCGATCAACAGGACCTTGTTTCGACCGTAGGAGGTCCAAGAGAAGTCTGTTTCCTCCGTTTTGCGGTATGGTAGACCCCTCCCGATGAACAGGATCCCGTTTCGACCGTGGCTGGTCAAACACAAGGCCGTTTGCTCCGTTCTACGGTACGCCAGGCATCGTTTCGATCGGCTGTTCCGTCCAAGCCGGTTGGCTCACGATGAACACGACATATTCCGTTGCCTCCCAATGAACACGAGGCACTCTGTTGCCTCCCCATGAACACGACAACGGCGCAGTTTCTCCGTTCCGACCCAGCCATGTACAGGAGCCCTGGTCGTACGTATGTGCGAGTAGGCGTTCGAGACCCCACCCGTATGTACATATGTGGCCGTATTTACTTTCTTGCAGCCTGGCTGTACGTACGTGTACATGCTACGTGCACGCCTCTACTACGACACGTGTTCTTCCTTACTTGACCACGGTTCATCGCTGCAGTCTGCAGACAGACTCATCGACCAGTATGTACGCACACGTTCGCGACCAGAATGACAACTCTACGTACGCTTCGACCAGGTGGGTCCCGACTGTCAGGCACTTCCTTGCGTGCGAAGATGTGATACGTCTCCGTCGTATCTATAATTTTTGATTGTTCCATGCCAATATTATACAACTTTCATATACTTTTGGCAACTTTTTATACTATTTTTGGGACTAACATATTGATCCAGTGCCAGTGCCAGTTCCTATTTGTTGCATGTTTTTTGTTTCACAGAAAATCCATATCAAACGGAGTCCAAACGGGATAAAAACTGACAGAGAGTTTTTTTGGAATATTTGAGATTTTTGGGAAGAAGAATCAACGCAATACGATGCCCGAGGGGGCCACGAGGAAGGGGGCGCGCCCTAGGGGGGCAGGTGCGCCTTGGACCCTCGGGGCCACCCTGTAAGGCGGTTGGAGCCCTTCCTTTGCCGGAAGAAAGCTCATTTCCGGATAGAGATCGTGTCCAAAATTCAGTCCCATCGGAGTTACGGATCTCCGGTTATAAAAGAAACGGTGAAAGGGCAGAATCCAATGCGCAGAAACAGAGAGAGAGAGAGACAGATCCAATCTCGGAGGAGCTCTCGCCCCTCCCATGCCATGGAGACCATGGAACAGAGGGGAAACCCTTCTCCCATCTAGGGAGAAGTTCAAGGAAGAAGAAGAAGGAGGGGGGCTCTCTCCCCCTCGCTTCCGGTGGCGTCGGAACACCGCCGGGGCCATCATCATCACCGCGATCTTCACCAACACCTACGCCATCTTCACCAACATCTCCATCACCTTCCCCCCTCTATCTACATCGGTCCACTCTCCCACAACCCGCTGTACCCTCTACTTGAACATGGTGCTTTATGCTTCATATTATTATCCAATGATGTGTTGCCATCCTATGATGTATGAGTAGATTTTCGTTGTCCTATCGGTGATTGATGAATTGCTATGATTGGTTTAATTTTCTTGTGGTTATGTTGCTGTCCTTTGGTGCCCATCATATGAGTGCGCGCGTGGATCACACCATAGGGTTAGTTGTATGTTGATAGGACTATGTATTGGAGGGCAAGAGTGACAGAAGCTTCAACCTAGAATAGAAATTGATGCATACGGGATTGAAGGGGGACCAATATGACTTAATGCTATGGTTGGGTTTTACCTTAATGAACGTTAGTAGTTGCGGATGCTTGCTAATAGTTCCAATCAAAAGTGCATAGAATTCCAAGTCAGGGATGACATGCTAGCAGTGGCCTCTCCCACATAAAACTTGCTATCGGTCTAGTAAAGTAGTCAATTGCTTAGGACAATTTCGCAACTCCTACCACCACTTTTCCACACTCGCTATACTAACTTTATTGCTTCTTTACCTAAACAGCCCCTACTTTTTATTTACGTGCTCTTTATTATCTTGCAAGCCTATCCAACAACACCTACAAAGTACTTCTAGTTTCATACTTGTTCTAGGTAAAGCGAACGTTAAGCGTGCGTAGAGTTGTATCGGTGGTCGATAGAACTTGAGGGAATATTTGTTCTACCTTTAGCTCCTTGTTGGGTTCGACACTCTTACTTATCGAAAGAGGATACGATTGATCCCCTTCCGCTCGCGATCTACAAGGGTATGTAGATGCACTCCTCCCCTTCCGTTTCTAGTAAACTCCATAGATTGATCTTGGTGATGCGTAGAAAATTTTAATTTCTGCTATGATCCCCAACAGTGGCATCATGAGCTAGGTTTATGCGTAGTTTCTATGCACGAGTAGAACACAAGTTGTTGTGGGCGTCGATTTTGTCAATTTACTTCCCGTTACTAGTCTTCTCTTGATTCGGCGGCATCGTGGGATGAAGCGGCCCGGACCGACCTTACACGTACGCTTACGTGAGACAGGTTCCACCGACTAACATGCACTAGTTGCATAAGGTGGCTAGCGGGTGTCTGTCTCTCCCACTTTAGTCGGATCGGATTCGATGAAAAGGGTCCTTATGAAGGGTAAATAGAAATTGGCATATCACATTGTGGTTTTGGCGTAGGTATGAATCGTTCTTGCTAGAAACCTATAGGAGCCACGTAAAAGTTTGCAACAACAATTAGAGGACTTCTAACTTGTTTTTGCAGCAAGTGTCATGTGATGTGATATGGCCAGAAGGATGTGATGAATGATATATGTGATGTATGAGATTGATCATGTTCTTGTAATAGGAATCACGACTTGCATGTCGATGAGTATGACAACCGGCAGGAGCCATAGGAGTTGTCTTAATTTATTTATGACCTGCGTGTCAACTGGAACGTCATGTAATTACTTTACTTTATTGCTAACCGTTAGCCATAGTAGTAGAAGTAATAGTTGGCGAGACAACTTCATGAAGACACGATGATGGAGATCATGATGATGGAGATCATATCATGGTGTCATGCCGGTGACGATGATGAACATGGCGCCCCGAAGATGGAGATCAAAAGGAGCAAAATGTTATTGGCCATATCATGTCACTTTTTGATTGCATGTGATGTTTATCATGTTTTATATCTTATTTGCTTAGAACGACGGTAGCATAAATAAGATGATCCCTCGCTAAAATTTCAAGAAAGTGTTCCCCCTAACTGTGCACCGTTGTGAAGGTTCGTTGTTCCGAAGCACCACGTGATGATCGGGTGTGATAGGTTCTAACGTTCGCATACAACAGGTGTAAGCCAGATTTACACACGCAATACACTTAGGTTGACTTGACGAGCCTAGCATGTACAGACATGGCCTCGGAACACAAGAGACCGAAAGGTCGAACATGAGTCATATAGCAGATACGATCAACATGAAGATGTTCACCGATGATGACTAGTCCGTCTCACGTGATGATCGGACACGGCCTAGTTGACTCGGATCATGTATCACTTAGATGACTAGAGGGATGTCTGTCTGAGTGGGAGTTCGTTAATAATTTGATTAGATGAACTTAATTATCATGAACTTAGTCTAGAAAACCTTTACAATATGTCTTGTAGATCAAATGGCCCACGCTAATGTTGCCCTCAACTTCAACGCGTTCCTAGAGAAAACCAAGCTGAAAGACAATGGTAGCAACTACACGGACTGGGTCCGTAACCTGAGGATTATCCTCATAGCTGCCAAGAAAGCATATGTCCTTGAAGCACCGCTAGGTGATGCTCCTGTTTTCCCAGCAACTCAAGACGTTCTGAACGCCTGGCAGTCACGTAGTGATGATTACTCCCTGGTTTAGTGCCGCATGCTTTACAGCTTAGAACCGGGGCTCCAAAAGCGTTTTGAGCAGCACGGAGCATATGAGATGTTCCAATAGCTGAAAATGGTTTTCCAAGCTCATGCCCGGGTCGAGAGATATGAAGTCTCCGACAAGTTCTACAGTTGTAAGATGGAGGAGAATAGTTCCGTCAGCGAACACATACTCAAAATGTCTGGGTTGCACAACCGCTTGTCTCAGTTGGGAGTTAATCACCCGGATGACGCGGTCGTTGACAGAATCCTTTAGTCGCTCCCACCTAGCTACAAGAGCTTTGTGATGAACTTCAATATGCAGGGGATGGAAAAGACCATTCCTGAGGTATATTCAATGCTGAAATCAGCGGAGGTGGAGATGAAAAAGGAACATCAAGTGTTGATGGTGAATAAAACCACTAAGTTCAAGAAAGGCAAGGGTAAGAAGAACTTCAAGAAAGACGGCATGGGAGTTGCCGCGCCCGGTAAGCAAGCTGCCGGGAAGAAGACAAAGAATGGACCCAAGCCTGAGACTGAGTGCTTTCATTGCAAGGGAAACAGTCACTGGAAGCGGAACTGCCCCAAGTACTTAGCGGATAAGAAGGCCGGCAATACCAAAGGTATATGTGATATACATGTTACAGATGTGTACCTAACCAGCGGTCGTAGTAGCTCCTGGGTATTTGATACCGGTGCGGTTGCTCATATTTGTAACTCAAAGCAGGAGCTGCGGAATAAGCGAAGACTGGCGAAGGACGAGGTGACGATGCGCATTGGGAATGGTTCCAAGGTCGATGTGATCGCCGTTGGCACGCTACCTCTACATTTACCTACGGGACTAGTTTTAAACCTCAATAATTGTTATTTAGTGCCAGCTTTGAGCATGAACATTGTATCTGGATCTCGTTTAATGCGAGATGGCTACTCATTTAAATCCGAGAATAATGGTTGTTCTATTTATATGAGAGATATGTTTTATGGTCATGCCCCGCTGGTCAATGGTTTATTCTTAATGAATCTCGAACGTGATGTTACACAGATTCATAGTGTGAATGCCAAGAAATGTAAGGTTGATAATGATATTCCCACATACTTGTGGCACTGCCGCCTTGGTCACATTGGTGTCAAACGCATGAAGAAACTCCATGCAGATGGACTTTTGGAGTCTCTTGATTATGAATCATTTGACACGTGCGAACCATGCCTCATGGGCAAAATGACCAAGACTCCGTTCTCCGGAATAGTGGAGCGAGCAACCAACTTATTGGAAATCATACATACTGATGTGTGCGGTCCAATGAGCGTTGAGGCTCGTGGTGGCTATCGTTATGTTCTCACCCTCACTGATGACTTGAGTAGATATGGGTATGTCTACTTAATGAAACACAAGTCTGAGACCTTTAAAAATTTCGAGGAATTTCAGAGTGAGGTTGAGAATCAACGTGACAGGAAAATAAAGTTCTTACGATCAAATCGTGGAGGGGAACATTTGAGTCACGAATTTGGCACACACTTAAGGAAATGTGGAATTGTTTCACAACTCACGCCGCCTGGAACACCTCAGCGTAATGGTGTGTCCGAACATCCTAATCGCACTCTATTGGATATGGTGCGATCTATGATGTCTCTTACCGATCTACCGCTATCATTCTGGGGTTATGCTTTAGAGACTGCCGCATTCACTTTAAATAGGGCTCCGTCGAAATCCGTTGAGACGACACCGTATGAATTATGGTTTGGAAAGAAACCTAAGATGTCGTTTCTTAATGTTTGGGGATGTGATGCTTATGTCAAGAAACTTCAACCTGAAAAGCTCGAACCCAAGTCGGAAAAATGCGTCTTCATAGGATACGCTAAGGAAACCATTGGGTATACCTTCTACCTCAGATCCGAAGGCAAGATCTTCGTTGCCAAGAACGGGTCCTTTCTAGAGAAAGAGTTTCTCTCGAAAGAAGTAAGTGGGAGGAAAGTGGCGCAGCACAAGAAAATGTTTCTGTGGTGCCTGCACCAACTAGAGAGGAAGTTAATGATGACGATCATGATAAAGTTACCACTGAACTTCGTAGGTCCACAAGGACACGTTCCGCACCAGAGTGGTACGGCAACCCTGTCCTGGAAATCATGTTGTTGGACAACGGTGAACCTTTGAACTACGAAGAAGAAATGGCGGGTCCAGATTCCAACAAATGGCTTGAAGGCATGCAATTCGAGATAGGATCCATGTATGAAAACAAAGTATGGACTTTGACAGACTTGCCCGATGATCGGCGAGCGATAGAAAATAAATGGATCTTTAAGAAGAAGACGGACGCGGATGGAAATGTTACCATCTATAAAGCTCGACTTGTCGCTAAAGGTTATCGACAAGTTCAAGGAGTTGACTACGATGAGACCTTCTCACCCGTAGCGAAGCTGAAGTCCGTCCGAATCATGTTAGCAATTGCCGCATTCTACGATTATGAAATATGGCAAATGGACGTCAAAACGGCATTCCTTAACGGCTTCCTTAAGGAAGAATTGTATATGATGCAGCCGGAAGGTTTTGTCGATCCTAAGAATGCTGACAAAGTATGCAAGCTCGAGCGCTCAATCTATGGGCTGGTGCAGGCATCTCGGAGTTGGAACATTCGCTTTGATGAGATGATCAAAGCGTTTGGGTTTACGCAGACTTATGGAGAAGCCTGTGTTTACAAGAAAGTGAGTGGGAGCTCTGTAGCATTTCTCTTATTATATGTGGATGACATACTATTGATGGGAAATGATATAGAATTCTTGGAAAGTATAAAGGCCTACTTGAATAAGTGTTTTTCGATGAAGGACCTTGGAGAAGCTGCTTACATATTAGGCATCAAGATCTATAGAGATAGATCGAGACGCCTCATAGGTCTTTCACAAAGCACATACCTTGACAAGATATTGAAGAAGTTCAATATCGATCAGTCCAAGAAGGGGTTCTTGCCTGTATTGCAAGGTGTGAGATTGAGCACGGCTCAATGCCCGACCATGGCAGAAGATAGAGAAAAGATGAGTGTCGTCCCCTATGCCTCGGCCATAGGGTCTATTATGTATGCCATGATGTGTACCAGACCTAATGTAAACCTTGCCGTAAGTTCGGTAGGAAGGTACCAAAGTAATCCCGGCATGGAACACTGGACAGCGGTCAAGAACATCTTGAAGTACCTGAAAAGGACTTAGGATATGTTTCTCGTTTATGGAGGTGACGAAGAGCTCGTCGTAAAGGGTTACGTCGATGCTAGCTTCGACACAGATCTGGATGACTCTAAGTCACAAACTGGATACCTGTATATTTTGAATGGTGGGGCAGTCAGCTGGTGCAGTTGTAAGCAAAGCGTCGTGGCGGGATCTACGTGTGAAGCGGAGTACATGGCAGCCTCGGAGGCAGCACATGAAGCAATCTGGATGAAGGAGTTCATTCCCGACCTAGGAGTTATTCCCAATGCATCGGGGCCGATGACTCTCTTCTGTGACAACACTGGAGCTATTGCCCTTGTCAAGGAGCCCAGGTTTCACAAGAAGACCAGGCACATCAAGCGTCGCTTCAACTCCATTCGTAAAAATGTTCAAAATGGAGACATAGATATTTGTAAAGTGCATACGGATTTGAATGTCGCAGATCCATTGACTAAACCTCTTCCACGAGCGAAACATGATCAACACCAGAACTCTATGGGTGTACAATTCATCACAATGTAACTAGATCATTGACTCTAGTGCAAGTGGGAGACTGTTGGAAATATGCCCTAGAGGCAATAATAAAATGGTTATTATTATATTTCCTTGTTCATGATAATTGTCTATTGTTCATGCTTTAATTGTGTTATCCGGAAATCGTAATACATGTGTGAATACATAGACCATAACATGTCCCTAGTGAGCCTCTAGTTGACTAGCTCATTGATCAATAGATGGTTACGGTTTCCTGACCATGGACATTGGATGTCATTGATAACGGGATCACATCATTAGGAGAATGATGTGATGGACAAGACCCAATCCTAAGCATAGCACTAGATCGTGTAGTTCGTTTGCTAAAGCTTTTCTAATGTCAAGTGTCATTTCCTTAGACCATGAGATCGTGCAACTCCCGGATACCGTAGGAATGCTTTGGGTGTACCAAACGTCAGAACGTAACTGGGTGGCTATAAAGGTGCACTACAGGTATCTCCGAAAGTGTCTGTTGGGTTGGCTCGGATCGAGACTGGGATTTGTCACTCCGTATGATGGAGAGGTATCTCTGGG
This sequence comes from Triticum aestivum, assembly GCF_018294505.1. Lineage (NCBI taxonomy): Eukaryota > Viridiplantae > Streptophyta > Magnoliopsida > Poales > Poaceae > Triticum > Triticum aestivum. Next base: position 310,061,612 of record NC_057799.1, read on the forward strand.
CCCACTCGGTATTGCATCATCATAATGAGCTCAATGTGACTAAGTAGTTAGTCACGGGATCATGCATTACGGAACGAGTAAAGTGACTTGCCGGTAACGAGATTGAACGAGGTATTGGGATACCGACGATCGAATCTCGGGCAAGTAAAGTACCGATTGACAAAGGGAATTGTATACGGGATTGCTTGAATCCGCGACATCGTGGTTCATCCGATGAGATCATCGTGCAACATGTGGGAGCCAACATGGGTATCCAGATCCCGCTGTTGGTTATTGGCTAGAGAGGTGTCTCGATCATGTCTGCATGATTCCCGAACCCGTAGGGTCTACACACTTAAGGTTCGATGACGCTAGGGTTATAAGGAAGGTTTGTATGTGATTACCGAATGTTGTTCGGAGTCCCGGATGAGATCCCGGACGTCACGAGGAGTTCCGGAATGGTTCGGAGGTAAAGATTTATATATGGGAAGTCACCATACGGTCACCGGAAATATTCGGGGGTATACCGGTATTGTACCGGGACCACCGGAGAGGTTCCGGGGGTCCACCGGGAGGGTCCACCTGCCCCGGAGGGCCTTATGGGCTGTAGGTGGAAGGGAACCAGCCCTTAGTGGGCTGGGCGCCAACCCCCCTAGGGCCCATGCGCCTAGGGTTTGGGGGGAACCCTAAAGGGGGGGCGCCCCCCTTGCTTGGGGGGCAAGCTCCCTCCCCCCTTGGCCGCCGCCCCTCCTCTAGATCTCATCTAGAGGGGCCGTCCCCCTTCTCCCTTCTCCCTATAAATAGTGGGGTGAGGGGAGGGCTGCAGCACCACATCCAAGGCGCAGCCCCTCCCCTCCCCAACACCTCTCCTCCTCCGCATGTGCTTGGCGAAGCCTTGCCGGAGAACTGTCACTCCACCACCATCACGCCGTCGTGCTGCTGTTGGAGCCTTCTTCCTCAATCTCTCCCTCTTCCTTGCTAGATCAAGGCGTGGGAGACGTCACCGCTCCGTACGTGTGTTGAACGCGGAGGTGCCGTCCGTTCGGCGCTTGGATCATCGGTGATTTGGATCACGACGAGTACGACTCCAGCAGCCCCGTTCTCTTGAACGCTTCCGCTCGTGATCTACAAGGGTATGTAGATGCACTCCTCCCCTCTCGTTGCTAGTAAACTCCATAGATTGATCTTGGTGATGCGTAGAAAATTTTAATTTCTGCTACGATCCCCAACATCTAAATGATACGACATTGTATATCCCTTGCGCATATTTAAACCACCAATTAACGATTGTGTGCGTACCATAAACTAGCCATGACTCTGTATGCTGGACTAGCAGGCACTCTAAGGGAGCCTAATGTAGTGCACTGGAATTCCTACATGCCACCTACGATTTTGTGTAATGTACTGCCCCTGTTCCTAAATATATGTCTTTGTAGAGATTCCAGTATGGACCACATACAGATGTATATAGATGCATTTTCGAGTGTAGATTCACTCATTTTGCTCCGTATGTAGCCTATAGTGGAATCTCTAGAAAGACTTATATTTAGGAATGGAGGTACGAGGTAGTATCATGTATGACATCTACATATCTAATTTAGCAGCCAGTAGTAGAAATCATTGTCTGCACAAAGGGATTACTGGTCGAAAATCCTAGCAAAGCACGCTGGCAGGCATAGAACAATACAAGAGAGAGAGGCGCGCTTACAAGATCATAGCAATGCCTCAGTCCAAGATCTTGGTTGGCCAAGCTGCTAGATCCAGAAGAAACATCGTCCTTGTAGTTTTTGCCAGCTGCATAACAGGTAACAACGACCGGTTAGTATATTTGAAGTACATCGGGCAGGTGATGCTGGATGGGTTTAAAGGTGACAAGTACCTAGGCCGTGGCGGGTGCTTGGCATCTCTCCAGACGGTGGGAATCCGGTTAGAAACGTCGAGGGTGATGACGCTGCGCTGGCTGTCGGGGTTCGGTAAGGAGATCTAGAACCGTCGAGTAGGGTGTTTGTGGAGCGGCTCCGGTAGGGTAGACTACGGTGTGGGCGAAGCGGATCTGTGGCCGTGGACGAGGGCGTAGGTGAAGCTGCTCTGGTGGTTGGGTGAAGGATGGTGTCGACGACGCGGATCCGCGGCCGTGGACGGGGCGTCAGAAGCTGCTCCGGTGGTTGGGTTAAGGATGGTGTCGACGATGCGGATCTACGGCCGTGGATGGGGCATCAGAAGCTGCTCCGGTGGTTGTGTCAAGGATGGTGTTGACGATGCGGATCTGCGGCCGTGGACGGGGCGTCAGAAGCTGCTCCGGTGGTTGGGTTAAGGGTGGTGTCGACGATGCGGATCTGCGGCTGTGGACGGGGCGTCAGAAGCTACTCCGGTAGGTTGGATGAGGGTGCGAGGAAGCGGATCTGAGGCCGTGGACTTGTGAGTTGGCAAAGCGGCCCCGGTAGGGTTGAGAATGGTATAGGCGAAGCTACTCTGGTAGGGTTGACGATGGTGTCGGCGAAGCGGCTCCGGTAGGGTTGAGGAAGGTGTCGGCGAAGCGGCTCCGGTAGGGTTGAGGAAGGTGTCGGCGAAGAGGATCAGAGGCCGTCGACGGGGGCGTCGGTGGGGCGGCTCCGGGGGGTGTGGACGAAGCGTCTCCGGTGGGGAGTACGAATGAGCCGCTGCAGATGCGCGGCGGTTGACGAGAGTACCGGCGAAGCAGATCCGGCGCCGTGGACAAGGCCAGCACTGAATAGGATGTGGTACAGTGGTGGATGAGCAGTCTACTTGTTTCTAGGGGAGGTGGGAGGGGTAGATGCGGCCGCAGAAGCAGATCCGGCAAGGTGGACGCCGCTGGCAGTGAATGGGCTATGGTACACCGGTGGATGAGCAGTCTAGGGTTTCGAGAGGGGAGGGGATAAAGGGCGATGAAGTACGGACGGCGTGATGTAAGATGCTCTGGTGCTGGGGAGTTAGTCGTTTTTGCGGGAGGGGGAGAGGAAATGGGGGTGTTGTGTAGTGGGGGAACCAGAAGTTACCAAAGCAGCCCCGACCTATCATGTAGATGAGGGCGGTATTGTAACTGTTGGTCTCCGTGCACCAAGGACAAAAGGGGGATTTCGCATGCTAAAGACTAAGGTGGCGGATATTTTTGAAGGAGGCGGGAGATTTTGCCGCCTGCGGGATCGTTCGTATCCAGTTTCAACTAATTTTGGACCGTGCTAGCGGGAAGGTCATGCTAGACTGTGTACATGGGGCACGCGTCAGCAGTTAATAACTGGTGTGAAGTCCACCCCAGAAAAAAAGACAATAACTCGGGATGATGCGCCGATAACTTGGACGTTCACACGGGCGCGGCCAATCGTACGGGTGTAGTGGCGCGTTCACAAAAAAGGGGATCAAACGCTCAGCCTATGTATTTCTCGTGTAAATAGATAATTTAGTGCCATTGGTTATTTACTTTAAACATAATGCAATTACGTGTTAGTGTGGAGGCGCACAAAAAGAAATGGATATTGTAGTCAGCTACTTAAAAGTGTTACCTCATATGATTACATAGCCTCCATTTCATAAATTTCGTACCCGTTGAATTCATATATGAATATTACATATATTACTTCAAAATAGAAACTTAAATCATCCAAGACTAATGAATTTGAATGCAAGAGTAACAATGGTGCATATACATGATAGCTACATTGGTTCTTTGAAGAAACATCACTGTAACTTTGGCATGCACAACTGAAAAGGTTTATTTAAATAGAAAAAAATGTGATATGTGAGTGTCCAATCTTTATAGCGTTGAATCGATATTGTACCTTTGGCCACGATACGAAGTAGATATTGACTTATGTTCAAGCGATGCACGTCCACGATCGCTAGATAGTGATACGTGAATGAATTGTGCAATCTCTCTCACACGCATACATATCTCATTTCCCTGTGGGCATCGGAATCACACACGCGCACTTTGTGTATTTCTCTCCCTCCGTCAGGGTTAAATTTGTCTTTCTACCCCGTCCTACAAGTCTCTCACACGGAAACACACATGCTCTCTATGTCTAACACGCCCACCCCTTTAATTCCACCCACCCACAGCCACTAATATCTCAAAGTATAATAATGTCTCTCACACATATGCTATCTACCTATCCCTTAATATAGCTAGATATGTGTCACACAAACTCCTTCTCCCTACTATCAAGATGCCCATGCGTTGCACGGAACATCAATATGCATTTGTATGAGAAGTTTATCTTGTGGGAGAAAAGGATGAACGAGGGAATGCCTTATTTGCAAATGCGGAGAGGGGTGTGGGTATCTTTTTGCAAAATTGCCATAGTTTCCTTCCTGTCCGTCGGATATAAATCGGATGGCCTATATTGCAGGATGGCAGGAATACCATCATCACCAACTCTGATTTTTTTATAAGAGTAGAGATATGTGAGTGTCACTGCCCCACCCCCACACACACCCACACTTCCCAACACCGAAGGAGTAGGGTGACACCTCGATCTTGATACTAATCTATCGACTGGCTTCTCTCTCAAACATACACACCCACACACTACCCGGCACCGAAGGAGTAGGGTGGCACATCGATCTTGATAATAATCTATCTACTCCTCTTTCAAACACACACACACACACACACACACTCGCTAGTTGTGCCTCTGTGCCTACCGCGCACACTCTCGATACGTCTTTCTCTCCCTCCCCCCCCAACAATGACAGCAGAAGGGTGACAACTCGATCTGATCATAATCTGTCAATTGGTTTCTCTCTCAAACATTGTGTCTCGGTGCCTCGCTCGGTAGCCCCCTCGATATGTAGACTTCTCGCGCGCGCACAGCTGTAGTGACGATGACGCTGAACCCAGTATGCCTTGTTTTTACCGGCCTCATGTGATAGTTTTCACCCTGTTTTCTGTTAATTAACAAGGCAACCTTTTCTTTGTTACTACTAGTGAATCTGAAATCATTCGGGGCAGACATAAAATATATCACTTCAACCCAATTATCGCAGCAACTTTTTAAAAGAAATTAGCTAGCTGCCCGTGCGTTGCACGGAACATCAAGATGCATTTGTATGAGTAGTTTATCTTGTGAGAGAAAAGGTTGAACGAGGGAAGGCCTTATTTGCGAACGTGGAGAGACGTGTGGGTATATTTTTGCAAAATTGCCATAGTTTCTTTCCTATCCGTTAGATATAAATCCAACGACCTATATTGCAAGATGGCACGCACACCATCATCACCAACTCTGTTTTCTACTCCCTCCGTCCGAAAATACTTTTCATCAAAATGGATAAAAAGAGATGTATCTAAAACTAAAATACGTCTAGATACATTTCCTTTTATCCATCTTGATGACAAGTATTTCCGGACGGAGGGAGTATTTGTCTTTTTAGAGATTTCAACAAGTGACTATGACCGGACCTTACCAACATACTCAAAAAAGTAGTCCATAATTTTGATGTTACCCTCTTTTCTTGGCGGTGCAGTGCCATCTGGATACCTCATAACTAAATCAAGGACAAATCTGACCCCTTCCTGAAAAGACATACGGAGCAAAATGAGTGAATCTACACTCTAAAATATGTCTACATACACATCCGTATGTGGTAGTCCATTTGAAATCTGAGAAAGACAAATATTTAGGAACGAATGGAGTATATATAAGAATAGACATGGAGATATATCTCCAGCATGGTCTACAACAAAAATGTGCTGGGCTGGTTAGCGCCGGATGCTCGCAACGCGATGACATGAGTTTGAATTCTGTCTTTTAACTTTATATTTTTATATTATATATTACTCTACTTATTTAATATATACTTCTTTCGCTACTGTACTGACAGTGGAACCCACAGAGTACTTAGAATACAAGATTAAGGATGGACTTGTTTCTTTTTAACTTTCTGTACGAAGCTGTAGCCACCCTGCAAGTCACGTGTACACTGTACATGCAATTAACTTTTTATAGAGGGACAATCATACACGCAATTAACTCAAATGGATTGGATGTCACTCTATTATTTCCAGCATAAAGAGCATCTCCAACGGCAGCCGGCAAATTTCCTCCCGCTTCCTTAAGCGGAGGACGACATCAAACGCCAGCGGCATACATTTTTACAACTCTAACCAACCAGATGAAATTCGTGCAAACACGGACTGATTTCATATAAGCATGAAGGATTTCGTATAAAAAAGCCGGATCTTCATATAAACATGATGGATTTCATTACATTTACATGAACTAAGAGGTGCCAATCCGGCTCTCTTGTATAATTAATACTCCCTCCGTCCGGAAATACTTGTCCTAGAAATGGATGTATCTAGACTTATTTTAGTTCTAAATGGCCTCCCGCGGATCCCTTTGTCTTCCTCATGTCCGTCAGACACTTGCGGGGTCGACGAAAGTCCTCGGAAGAGACGAAGCAGCAAAGAAACCACCTGAATCCGCGGTCGTCGCCTCGGCGGTGGCCTTCATGGGTCCCAAGTGGCGGCGGCCTCCCGTGTTCTACTTCTCCTCGATGATGGCGGCGGACACAGAGAAACTGGCCACCGACTCGTCGCTCTCCACGCACCCGGCTTCTGTCTCTGCCTGCATGGCGCTGCCGCAGGCACGGGAGGCGCGCCCACAGACACGGGAGGCGCACCCACAGACACGGGAGGCGCGGCCACCGCAGACACTGGTGGCGCGGTACGACGCGACAGCGACGGTGCCCGTACCGGCGTGCCAGCCGCCGTGCCGGCGTGGAGCAACTCGCCACTCCTCATCGAGCTGAACTGGAGCGGCGAGTTGCTGAACCACGCGCCTGCTTGGGGCGGTAACTGGCTCCGTCGGGCCAAGTGAGGTTGGTGAAGCACCGAGCGGCCTCGCCCGTATCCGGAGGGCTCCGCGGGCCACCCAGCCGGGTAATATGCCGAAGAACGGCTCATCGGAAGCCATCGGAAGAGTGGAGAAAATGGTGAGGGAGGAGATGGGCGAGCGGCGGAGGGGTGCGATTCTTGCCCGCTGTCTGTCTGGCCTCGTGTAAATAGAGGGCGGACGGTAGGAGCTTGGCCGGCGTCTGGCCTCGTTTAAACTGAGGGCGGACGGGAGGAGCTCGGCCGGTGTTGCGTTTAATTCCGGCCCGCTCATGAACGGACATGTGGCAGGAGTAGGATTCTCAATTTGCATGCGGGTTTAACGGAGGGGTTTAATGGAGGCGCCGGGTGTGCAGCAGGCGGCGCAGTACTATTCGATTTGACAGCAATCACAAAGGCCCTCGCCTCTCGTGAAACCGACCGAGCTAGACTGCCCCGCCCTCTAGCCTTTTAAAAAATGTATATACTCCACTTTTGTACAGTAGTAGTATCGATGGATTGCGCCATGGAGCAAAACTTGAAATTAAAAAAAAGGTGGTACATATAAAGAGCGCTCGTCGCCAAATTATGCATATAGTACTATTAAAAATACTTGTCACAATAATGGTGTCCAGCACAAGTGCACAACCTACCCCTCAAATAAAACTAAGCACCCTGGAATTCTTTGACAAAACTAAGCACCCTGAAATTCTTTGACGACTAAACTGCTGGCTATATGATGTTGGCCATATATATTGTACGTATATAATGTGAAGAAACGAGTGGTAGTACTATACCAACTAAAAGATGAAATGTAAGAAATACTAGTATGTATGTACTGAAGAGTTAAAGTAACAAGAAGAAACATAACATAGTTATGCTGGGGGCTCAGCACAACACACACCTCAAATTAAATTAAGCACACCTGAAATTAAACTTTGAAACTATTCCGGTAGACACTGCATTAGAACCACCATGAGCAACGACACTGCCACCTTACTCGGAATCCTCGTCCACGTCCTCGACTTCGTCCTTGTCCCTCTTCCTCTTGGCCGATACTTCTTTGCTTGAGCCGCACACTTGGTTGTTGCTCTTCATCCAACCCTTGTAGATATTGAAGCAAAGGTAGCCATCCATTGCAGCGTAGTGGACGTGGTCTATATCTAGTACATTCCGCTGCCATGCATGACGATGAAACGTGTATGGAGGTTTCTCCAGTTTACCGTACGAAGGATGAACCATGGCTCCTGCCAGGGTCAGCATTGAAGGCTGACGAGAGTACACCAGCCGATTCTTCTGGAGGTCGAAGGTGTTGCCTACAACGAGGCCTATCCGACACAGGACTTCTTTGTCGTTACCAAAGTCTACAGTAACGAATTTGACTAGGTTGCTCTTGAGGAAGTCCTTAAAATCCTGTCACTCAACGTCGGCATGGCATATGTGGTAGACCAAGCATAAGTCATGCACGCAAACCTGGATCACGGCGGGCTTCTTCCTCTCTTCATCCTTTAGATCCTTCTCTCGTCCCAGGACTGTGGTGTACTCAACATCTAGCCCAGCGACCCACTCATCATCTGAGTCTTCGAACATGCATCCGAAGCGAGAAAGGCATCCTTTCACCATCGCGGAAGAACGGGTGTAGATGACGTCGAACTCATCGCCGGTGATGGTTCTAACCTTGTACTCACCGCCGATCGGGGAGATTTGGGATGCCATGGATTTGGGAGGAGGGTTATGATTAGTGGAACTGCCGTAGTATTGAAGGACGTGCGGGGACGAGTAGGAGCGAACTGCCAGCGTGCGAACGGCAGGGTAGTGGCTTTCCATTCTCCCATGATACGGGCTTCCGAGAGCCCTTGGATCTGAGATCGAACGGTTGCATGGCGTGATTCTAGACCTATGGGTGAATATCCTATCCTGGAGGGTTATTCTGCAAATTTTCAGCAACTTAGCATGCGACCGTTTGATCTCAGATCCAAGGGCTGCCAGCAGCCCATATCGTGGTCGCGCCTACCACGACCGTCGCGTCGCTCGTGCGGTCGCGCCCTTGGAGATTTAACACGGTGCATTAGGCTATCTGATGTTGGCATGTCATACATAGTCATCACTTAGTCACTCATACTACAACAAGGTTTTGGCTATAAGGTTGGCTATAAGTGTATTTATATTTTTACTTCTCTCTATCTCTTTCTTCGTACTCCCTCCGTCCCATAATATAAGAACGTTTTTCACACTAGTGTAGTGCCAAAAACGTTCTTATATTATGGGACACAGGGAGTACTAGTATTTATTGCATTTGCCAAGGAGTGACCTCTTCCAATGAAATGGTGTTGTTAAGTTTGCTTCATTTAATTAGCTATAGACTCAAAATTGTCTTTTCACCTAGGTACACGCGCTTAGCACCGTTTCTTCATTGGGTCACCAAACTAGTCTCTCTCTTCTTGATTAACTTGCCACATCAGACTTTATGCCTATGTGGCAAGCTTAAGCACCTGTAGGAGCAAGTAAGTACAATAGTGCGCTTTACATGGCATTCTTGCATATGTGGAGGAAAGAGAGGCAAGGAAAAAGTGGAGAAGTGGGCTCTCATGCAAGAGCCAGCCTCTACTACATGGTGGAGCATTGGGAGAGGCACCTGTATGGAGGTGGTCAGGAATCGGGAGACTCACGCCGGTCGTAGCGCCGCAGTTAAAATGATAATGGCAAGTCAAATCACGGGGCCCCACCTGTCCAGCAGTAACTCGCTGTCAAATCACACAGCCCTACGTTTGCAGCAGCCTACTCCCTCGTCTTCTCGCGTATTTGCGTAGTATACTCCCTCCGTCTAGGTGACCAAGGTGGAGAGGAAAACGAGAGAACTTAATGTTTAGTACTCCCTCCGTCCCAAAATAAGTGACTCAACTTTGTACTAAAGTTAGTACAAAGTTGAGTCACTTATTTTGGGATGGAGGGAGTATTTGCTAAGCCTAGTTGTAATGGTACTAGCCTTAGCAATTTTGATGAGGTGTCATAGAATTAAATGAAGAAAGAGAGAGAGTTGAGTACTATGTGTCATACATGGCAATAAATAAAGTACTACATGATACTAATATATGATACATGGCGCAGGAGTACTAAGTATTATTAATACAGTTTTGCTAGAACTCATCTAGATGAGATATAATTTGGTCTCATTCATATTTTATAGCCATTGGATGTGATGCTATATAAGATGTATGTGTGCTGACGTGGGTTGTATTTGTTCTTGTGCAACGAACTGACCACTTCATGTCATGTTTGATAGTCTCAAGTCATTAAAAGCATACAAGCCCCACATCTCTTCTTGGTTGATTCCTCTATTTATGTCAAAAAATAAGAAACAACGTGAGAGTTAATGCACCACGCCTATGTGTTTACTATTTGGTTTTCGTAAGATGACTTAATACTCACCTAGACGGAGGGAGTATTCGATTTGACAGCGGGCGGCGCAGTTCCCGATACGGCTTTAATGCAGAAGAGGGAGGGAGTAGCGGTTCCCGATATGTTGAACGGCCAATGCATCCTCCTTCAATTAATGCATGAGGGAAGTAATGGGAGGAGGTCCGGGAAAAGCGGCTGCACGATGTGAATGCAACGCAGTTTGCCCTCATTGCCCTCATATAAAGGCGCCCCTCCATTCCAATGCATCTACCACATCGTACGCACCTAAGCATTTGCCTAAGCACCTACACTAAGCGCAAAAGAGCTCACTCCAGACCCATGGCGGCGATGCGCGTGAGCGGCCAGCGGCTGCGCCAGATGGTCCACGACGCCGGCCTGCGGCATGGCGCCGAGGATCGTCTCTAGACGGTGTTGGAGACCGGCTGGTGGATGGCCGCCGTCGACGCCAACTACAACTCTCAGTTGGACCAGATGATCGTTGCCACCAGCAACAAGTTCACCGTCCTCAAGAAGCTCGCGGACGACATCGCCGTAATCCTCCAGCCCGCGCGCCCGGGCTCCTCATTGCCTGCCACCCTAATCGGCCTCCATGGCCGGAACCAGTTTCAAGCACTGGTGGCCCTGCGACTGCCCGCCGACGCCACGAAGAATGTCTGCCTAGAGGTCACGCTCGCCGCGAGGCGCCTCGCCCTGCATGAATTCGTCGACCTACACATCCACGTGTACGAGCAAATCGTGTACAAAGGTATCTACAAGGCCAGTGAGGACGCTACGACGTTGGCCTTCCTCAACCGGCTGGAAGCCGTGGATGCCTTTGCTGAGAAGCACCTCGACCTCGCCACAAAAGCCACTGCTCCTTAGCCGCCGGTCGGTGGCCCGGCGCACTAAGTTGAGGAGGAGGAGGTCGTACGTTCGTGGATCCATCTTTCTTCTTGCCTTCTGTAACCACCACTGCAATCGCATCATCGTGGCCTTAATTCTTATTGTGTTGTTGCATTCTCGTTCCAGTCAATACCGACATGTGCGATCCCTTTGCTTAATTATATGCATCACTGTAACTAGTACTCCATCCGTCAATTTATAAGTTGAGCTTACCATTTCCATCAACTTCGTGCAACGCGCGGGCATCTTGCTAGAAACACTAGAATATGTCTATATAATCCGTATGTGATAGTCCATTTGAAATCTCAAAAAAGACAAATATTTAGGTACGGAGGGAGTAATATATTAGGAGTATATCAAAACAATAGTGATTTCTTTCAAGTATGTGAACAAATACTACTATTCTACTACCTTGGATCCGTCGCAACGCACAGCCACATTGCTGGTAAAAGGAAAAGGCCTGCCGCATTCGCGTCGCACCCCCACACGCCCGGGAATCGGGAGCACAACACGGCCCGTCCGGCACGACACATAGCTTAGGGAAGGCGTGTTTCCTAGCATTTTCACTTTCATGTGCGACCGCCGTTGAGCAAACCGACACCCCGCCCACCGCCGGGTTGGAAAACAGAAACGAGGGGAAGATCTAGCTGTAGCACAGAAGCCAAGAAATTTGGTGTCAGACGGGGCTCGTTGATAGAGTAGGAGCATTCCGTACTAGTACTACTCCTACTAGTACCAAGTTTGCACTCCTAATACTATATTACTAGTACTACCACTATACAACTAGTAGGTACGTGCACGGCACAACATCATAGGAACAAAAAATGGGAAGATCTTGTTTTGGGTGATTTATCTTTTTTTCAATCAACGTAATATGAATAATATGATGTGGGGGGACCCATGAAGCTTATGTGGCTTGGTTGCATGGCTACGGAAGGTTAGAGAAAAATAAATAGATAATGTGTTTAGAGTGCACTCCACTAAATAGATGTACTTTGGATCCATTGCAACGGACCGGCACATCTATATCTATACCCCCTATATAGTGTGTGAAAAACTTTGAAAGTTGGTCGTTGGATGAAGCCAATCCGACGGTACAAAGATGGCAAATCCGAGCACTACTGGCCGTTGGATATCATCCACCAGATTCTACCACATGTATAATCTAGAAGACTCCATGGTTGAACTTAATTCATGACTAACTTTTCCACAACTAAGCTTAGGCAAAGTTATTAGTTCTTCAAAATGAGAGCCACAAGTTGGCAAGCCTAAGGGAATCTTGCCACGTTTTTTGTGTGTATGTCATGTGGGGCCTTAGTGTGGCTTGCCTAAGGTGTGGCTTGAACCAAACACTCACCTAAGTTAATCAAACTTGCCTAACCTTACATTCCACTAGATTTTTCCACATGTTAGAATCCAGAAAGCTCCACATGTAGAAGCATAATGCACAAACCACCAGAATCTCATGCGTGCAATGCACGTGTACCTTACTAGTACTAGTTGGTAGTAGTAAGAAACAAATTCCAGTTTTGGCACGAGCTCGTACTGCGGGAGCACCACAAGGCCTGCCACAGGAGTTACATTTCCCTCTCGGGGCCCACGGGACCGAACTTCAATGGCTTAGTGCCCGGCCTATGAGTCAATGACATGCGGACCTTAAATGCAGCTGGCCCACATGTCATTCTCATGTGGTGGCATGGTTCGCGACTCACTCGTTCGAGATGAACCGGCCGGTGGTGGCGTGGCCGTGGCGAGGGTGCCACAGCTGGGCGTCGGGGCGTTACGAGGCGTAGATGGCCACACCGGCGGGTACTACCTGTAATACATAAGTACTCCAGCTGAGGATTGATGACTGGGACGAAATGTGTCACAACCACTGGATGAAAATTCGATGGTGCGGGAGTACGGATCGGAGCACAGCAGCGGAGCAGGCAAACCGCGTCCAATCGGGTGTGTCTGTCGTAGAAAGTTGATGGTCGCCGCAGTTCAGCTGGCCCGCATGTCATGCACACAAAGGCAGAGGAGCGATGGGGCCGAGAGGGATGAGGGGCACGTCGGGGGGATGAGGATCCCCTGACGCGAACAATCCTACCATTCTGTCACTGACATGTGCGACCCATAAGCGTGGTCCCACCTGTCAGCGAAGGAAAGGCAGGGCAAGGCAGTGATAGCCACATCAGAGGATCCATGTGCACGTCGGGGGACGTCGTGCCGTGGGTTGGAGCGGCGTCGTGGTAATCGCGTGTGGGTGTGGCAGTGGTAGAAACAAGAAACGTGATGGTCGCCGTGGTTCAACTTCCATGGGCAAGCTCTCATGTCTGCTGACACATGTATATCAAAACTAGAGCGTTTATATTTCAAGCACGTGAACAAGTATTATTCTACTACTTTGGATCCATTGCAACGCATGGGCCAGCACATTGGTAGTAGTAGTGTCCATCTCTATCTCTAGAGGCCTTCCCTCGTTCATCCTTTTCTCTCACAAGATAAACTACTCATACAAATGCATCTTGATGTTCCGTGGAACGCACGAGGATGTTTCCTTGGGGGTCTCTCCGACGCGGCGTGGCCGTAGTTGCAAGTTGACGCCCCTTGAGATGCCGACGTTGAGGGGCACTCGGATTTCCTTCGATGAGCAGTTAAGATGAGTTTGATCACGTAGTAAATGCATTCTAAAGACTACTTCCGTGTCCATTTCCTAATTCTCCCCCTGCCCACTGTTTCACAGGTTAGGCTCGGTGCGAGTGGAGATTGGCTTGCATAGTCCAGGCGGCGTGTTCGGGTTACCAAAGTCAGCCTCACCCTGTGCACTGTGCAGTCTGTCACCGCCGTTGTACAGCACATTGGCGCCTCGCCTCGTCTCCCTCTCCGCTCCCATAGCACCACTCCATCTCCATCTCCTTCTCCGTCTTCGTCTTCGTCTCCATCTCACTGTGCCCCCGTGTATCGTCGCCTCACTCGCCTCCCCCAGTACCACTATTCCCTCGCTAGCTGCTCCAGCACCAACATCCTTCTCCCCCGTAAATCAAGCCCCCTTCCAAAATCCACCATGGCCGAACGCGAACCGCGCAGCATCCATATGAGCTGCGATTGGAGCAATCTCCCCAGTGACATCCTCGACCTCTGTTATTCGTGTATGGATATGTTGAGCGCCCTGCGGCTGGCTGCATGCTCGAGGGACATGCACACGGCCATCGTCGAAGCGAGGCCTAAGCTTTTCAAGACACCCTGCTTGCTGCTATCTGGTCTTGCGAGATTGGCTCACCATGATACGGAGGCGTGCATGATGCCCCTCGACTTCAATCCGATCTCCATTAGCCGAAACTTCTTTGCAGGTATGTACTGGGTCGCCGTACATCATTTCCCTCGACATCGATCCGATCACCATCGCCGAAACTTCTTGGCATGTATGTACTGGGTCGGCATGAACTCCCACTGGATGGCTGGCTTCAGAGAAGACGGTAAAAAGTTGGTGCTAGTGAACTTCCAGACCTCCCATGAGATTATCCTTCCTCCGTTGGATTATATAGAGCATTACCATCGCGGTCCAAGTCATCTAGATTACTACGTCAGTTGTACTGACCTTGTTTTGCAGAAGATTGTAATCTGCCAAGTGCCCACACGACATGCGAATTACGCAGACTTCAAGCTAATTTCCTTGTTCGACCGCGGACTCACCTATCTTTACGCCGGTGCCTTCTTTAGCTGGAGACAACTCGGCTCGCAGTGGATCATCGTCAAAGCGGATACACACTTCTGTGATGCTATTGAACACAATGGCATCATCTACGCGATCGACAAAGCAGATGGCACCATGTATTGCTGGGACGGCGCGTGTAAGTTGTTTCCATCTCATGTTAATGATGACGCCATGACACTGTTTGAACTTTTTGTGATGATTGGCATATCCCTGTTTGAGCAGAATTTGAGTAGAACTATGGCAATGTATTAGAGACGCCGTAAATCAGCTATATTTGGAATGAGTTAATTCATGCGATTGTGACCATGTCATTACAGCCAATTTGTACCCTGAATAATCAAACGGTTAGGAATATATGGATATTATCCTTATTTTACAGTAATCTATATACTACTACTAAATATGAGTGTGTATCAATGGCCATGTTAGTTTCCTCATTTTCATGATGTAGAAACATGCACCACACTGTTGGTTTCATCTAACCATACATTAGGGAAGTAAATGTGCATATGGAGAACTCTATATTTGGAAGTAGTGCAATCCTGCAATGCTTACCATGTGTACATACCTATATTCGCCCTTCAGCAATCAATGGCTAGAATAATATCCTCACAAAATTTTTGCCCATAGAACACGAGTATATAACAATGCATGGTCTGTTAGTTACCTTGAAGAATTTGTTTGTGAGGACAGAACATGATTACTCCCTCCGTTCCCAAATATTTGTCTTTCTAGAGATTTTAACAAGTGACTACATACGGAGCAAAATGAGTGAATCTACACTCTAAAATATGTCTACATACATCCGTATGTTGTGTCTATTTGAAATGCCTAGAAAGACAAATATTTGGGAATGGAGGGAGTACATAACATGCATGACATGGTAGTTTCCTGTGAAGAATCGATTGCGAGATAACATGAGTATAACCATGCATGGCACTTCTATATTTTCGAACCCTGTATACATTTCCCTGTATTTTCCTCCCAGTTCCAACAGGGACATATCAATGATGTTTCTTGCATTATCCTACTCATACTCTGAACAATGCTCATCTTACATTAACAATGCTTGTCCTTTTTTATATGATGCAGTGTCCCTACAGTTACTGCCCTTTGTAATCACACCACCTTTGCCAAAAACAGGGAAGCACAACTGGTTCCTCTCTCGATCAGACGACGGCAAAAGACTGATGATCATTCGGACACATGAGACGGAAAAGTTATATTGCAAAAACCCCACTGTATACAAGCACCGTGTAATACGTTTGTATCCGGAAAGTGGCTGTTACGTCTACGAGCAGGATACCATCTTGTTGGGGCCTTTAGGATTTTTTAGTTGGAGGCGGGTAAACAGCCTTGGTTCACACTCTCTGTTTCTCGGACTCAATTATCCGATTAACCAGGAGATCACCGTTGGCAAGGACCTTGATGGCAGAGAGGCTCCGTTTGCATGGAAAACTGTGTCTACATGGCGAGCCCTAGGAGTTCGGGAGCAAACTCCCCTGATTGTCAACGATACAGCCTGCAGACAAAAGAAGGTGAGAATGACAAAGGCATCCGGATTAACTTTGATCCTTGGATGTCTCAATTACGACAGGCAGTGATGTGGTTCAAGCCTTCAGGTTGATAGGTAATTGGGCTATTGCATCGAAAGGGTGGAGTACTGGTGTCTCCGGATCACTGATCGCTGAAGCGGGGCTGCAAATTTTGATGGTGTTGGATCATCTCTTCGAATGACTTTGTTGTCTTTGCTGCTGGTTCTGGATGGGTAGTTCTTTCTTTTGTTGTGCATATTCCTTGTCATTTGGTCATCCTCGTCTATGTCACTCTTACTATGTAATAGTTGCTTCTGTTTAGAATGTCATTCTCGTCTGGATCACGAGAGTCTGAGCGCTGCAGATGGGTGCGTTTTGGTGGTGTAGCGAGACTTCTTATGAACTATCATGTCTTGCTGTTTATGTCAGTAGTAGTCACTAGTCAGTGTTTGAATGTTGTATATATCGTTGTTTCGAACTGTTTATTGTCTCGAACTACTGGTGGGCTAAATGAGGGCATCACCATTCTCCAGTGTTCAGAGTATATCTCCTTTTTTCAAGTTATATAATTTGAGCTCAGTGTCTTTTCGATGATGTACACTTGTTTGGGCCAGTGAGGTGTCGTTGAATATGGGCCGAGTAGTAACGCAATGGCAAACAGGTCAATTATGACTCTCAGGCTAGGCTCTCAAAAGATCCTGAAAAAAAAGGCCGGGCTCTCCGAAAAAGAAAGAATAAGGACTCTTAGGCCGACATGTGGGCGCCACCGGTGTTTTCGTGCGCTTGCGCGCTGAGAGCATATTGGCGCGTGCTCGAAATTCATGCTACCTTTTCATCCCCAGTCTCCCGCCCCTCCCCCACCTCTGGAATCTCGATTCCTACTCCAGTTCCCCCAAATCCCCCTCCTGTACTCCCTGTACTCAAGCGCACTATCATGTCGCTGGTCAACGCGGATCTCCGAGCCGGAGATCCTAAGGTCCGTCCTGCCTTCGGTCGCTGCGTGCTGTCACTCAACAGTGGCATGGCGGCGCTTGACGACCAGTTTGCCGGCAAAGTGCTGATGGTAACCATCAACGGTTACCGGCCTCCCGTCTCGCCGGACGACCTTGTCAAAGCTCTTGGCATTGCGCACGGCATCCAAATAAGTGACTTGCACGTCGAAGTCTGTCCGCCACCGGCTGATTTCTTCGTCAGGTTCCGTACAACTTTCGACTGCAGTCGTGTGTTCGAATCTTCCCGGCGTTTGTTCTGCGATGGCGCGCTGGTGAGCTTTGATCGGTGGCACCCAGGATGGGGCTCGGTGCCCTCTGAGCTTGAGTTTTTCACAAAGCTTACTTTCCACGGCATGCCTCGATGTGCTTGGAACAGCGAGTCCATGAACGAGCTTATCAACGACCTTGGAGGTGAGCTCGTAAGTATGTTTGTTCCTCCAGACAACTGGGCTCTGACGGTTATGGCATGGATGAAGAAGCCGTCCACCATACCGAAGGTGATTGGTGTTGAGATACCGGTGCAGGAACCGGGGTTGTACTATTCATCGCCACCAAGGCCGCCGCGGACCACGTTAGGGATGTACCTGTATCGAGTGTTCGTGCATGTCGAAGAAGTGGTCAATCCATCAATCGAAGTCCTGCCGCCGCCGCTGGTGCCAGGGTCCGTCGACGACGTCCATTACAGGAGTCAACGTCAGACTTTCCACGTGTTGCTCGGAACGATGGATGGCACAGGGCCTACTCCATCGTGCAGCGGAGGCCGCTGCTTCTTTGGGAGAAGAGGCAGGGCTGGCTGCCTGGATGTGCTCTAATTTGAGGTAACAACTGAATCTTGTCAGATACTAGTTAAATCCGAGCTATGGGTGTGAAGCACTGATATGCGAGTACATTTGATTGTGACCTGTTCTAATTTTGTACCTAAACTTTTTTTAGAAAGGGTTGTACGTAAACTTAATGTGCTAGCAGAACTTATTGTGTTGTCTGTCTGTTTTCTTTGGACAACATTCAAGATATTTCCCCGTCATTGATAAGGACGATGAACCATTATGTACGACTTCGTTGGTTTCAACATAGCCCTTCCCGTAGCGATCCACTGCTTCCATCCTGATTGTGCCGCCTGCGTGAAATTTTTGTATGCAAGTTCAGTGTGCTATGATGTTCTATATGATTGTGTCAACTATATAAGTTTTTACTGAGCATCAGCAATGCATATGGCTGAAATATGTATTTACAAGGACCCACCAGACGGGCCAGCGTATTTCGCGAAAAAAACGTTCCCCCTGCTGTCAGCTCGGACCCACTAGAAGTGCCTCCTTATTACGCACAAAAAATGAATACTCGCCCTGCTAGCTGGGACCCACCATGGTGGGAGGCTGACTTGTGGGCCTACTAAGTTGACTGGGACGGGGGCCTTTGTCAACTTTAGTCAATATGAACGATTCTAGCTCCAGTGACCATACGATGTCCATCCAACGGCCGTAGTGCTTCTTCAACCTCTGGTCTTCTTGCTCCAGCCGCCCAAAGCAGCGCCGGTCGTGCCGCATGCTCCTGCCTCCCATGGCCGGCTGTGCTGCCGCGGAGGCCTCATCACCCCCACTATTCCCACCGCTGGCCAGGCCCTATGGCGACGGCAGCCTCACACCGCAGCCGAACCAGTGAACCCTCGTACTCCTCTCCGCGCGGGCTTCCACTGCCGCGTCTTCCTCGGCTCCGCGTCGTCCCCTTCCTAGGCCTCGCCGTCGTCCACCGCCCTGGTGCTCTCGACGCGGCGTGGTCAACGTGGTCAAGGAACGACTTCCATCGGACGTGGAGAGGCTGGTAGCTAGGTCTACGGCCGCAGCAAGGAAGTGCCTCCTTATTACGCGGAAAATAATGATTCCTCCACCTGACAGCTGGGACCCATCGGACAGGCCACTGTATTTCATGAAAAAAACGTTTCCCCCTGACTGCTGGGACCCACTAGCTACATCTTCGCATGCAAGGAAGTGCGTCCGGGGAAAAAAAAGATTCGCCCCCCTGACTGCTGGGACCCACCAGCTACATCTTCGCAGCCAAGGAAGTGCCTGACAGTCGGGACCCACCTCGTCGAAGCGTACATAGCATTGTCATTCTGGTCGCGAACGTGTACGTACATACTGGTCGATGTAGAGGCGCGCACGTGTCGTAGTAGAGGCGCGCACGTAGCATGTACACGTACGTACAACGGCCAGTGTGCAAGAAAGAAAATACGGCCACGTACGTACATACGGGCAGGGTCTCGAACGCCTACTCGCGCATACGTACGGCCAGGGCTCGTGTACATGGCTGGGTCGGAATGGAGAAACAGCGTCGTCGTCGTGTTCATGGGGAGCCAACTGGCTGGGTCGGAACGGAATGCGTCGTCGTGTTCATTGGGAGGTCTTGGACGGAACAGCCAATGGAAACGAGGCCTGGCGTACCGCAGAACGGAGGAAACGGCCTTGTGTTCGACCGGCCACGTTTGAAACGGGATCCTGTTCATCGGGAGGGGTCTAGCGTACCGCAAAACGGAGGAAACAGACCTCCTACGGTCGAAACAGGGGTCCTGTTGATCGGGAGGGGTGTGGCGTACCGCAAAACGGACGAAACGGACTTGTGTTGGACCGCTACGGTTGAAACGGTGGTCATGTTCATCGGGAGGGGTGTGGCGTACCGCAAAGACACTGTCCATCTCCACCGTCGACCCCTCCCGCCTCCACGGCCTACTGTTCATCCACCGTCGACCTCCTCCAGCCTCCACCTGCGACTATTCATCCACGGGCTCCTGTTCATCCGGCCTCCACCACGCGCTACTCCACCGGCTACTGTTCAACCAGCCCTCTCCACGGGCTCCTGTTCAACCACCCCTGCACGGGCTACTGTTCATCCAGCCCTCCACGGGGTGGTCCTGTTCATCCTTCCCTCCACGGGGTGGTCCTGTTCATCCTGCCCTCCACGGGGCCCTGTTCATCCAGCCCCAACCGGCTCGATTGATCGGGGTCCTGTTCATCCAGAGGCAACACCACGGGGTCCTGTTCATCCACCCCCACTGGAAACTGTTCATCCAAACCCCCCAGCAACACTCACTATTCATCCAGAGGCAGCATCGATCGGCTTCAGTTAGCAGCAGTAGCGAAGGAATCGCTCGATCGGGTTCAGTTAACAGCCATTGATCGATCGGTCGGGTTCAGTAACGCGTAGCCTGCAGTGCAATCGCTCGGGCTCAGTTAGAGCCCAACGCCTCGCTCGGGTTCAGTTAGAGCCAACGCCTCGCACACACGCGCGTACGTGTACGAGAGAAACGTGTATCGCTCGGCCCCCGACCTCCCACCGTAACCGGGAACTCCCCGAAATTTTCCTCACCCTCACTTCTACCATGGTTTTTTCCGTCATGGACGGCCCAAAGAATGTCATGCAGCTGCGTCTCCGGCCTGCCCAGGACGAAAAGCCCATTTTCTGTCATGATTTTTTGTCATAGAAGTAGGAGCCCACCACATCTGATGATACCGGGTTTTGTCACAATTATCGTCATAGAAGTGTCATATGTATGACAGAAAAAAATTTCGTTCGGCCCAAAATGTCACGGATGTGTCTTTTTTTTGTAGTGATCCTTGCCGAGGAAGGCCACCAGACCCCCGGCAATGTCCTTGCCGGGGACGACAGTGCGCCACGGCAAGACCCTTCCTTGCCATGAGCCGATTCATCTCCAAGTCCACCGAGCACGCCCTTCCTTTCTTCAAAATCTTGACGAAGGGAGGCCCAGTGGAGTGGACCCCAGAAGCCGAGGCAGCATTGCAGGATCTGAAGAAATACCTTTCCTCCACACCAATACTGGTTGCGCCTAAACCACAAGAGTTGTTGCTGCTGTATCTGGCGTTGACGAATCAAGTGGTCAGCGCCGCACTGGTGGCACGGAGGGAGGTCGACGAGGAGGCAGTGACGGCGGCAGAACCAGCGGGTGGCAAGCCAAAGATTCCCCCAGCAGGGCCTGGTGCCGGCGAGGCGAGGTCCCCGGCAGAGTCTGATGCCACCAAGGCAGTGCCCGCGCAGTCGAGTGAGGTGGTGCAGAAGAAGAAGATGATGCAGCACCCGATTTACTTTGTCAGCTCCCTCTTACAGGGAGCTAGGTCGAGGCACTCCAGTGTGCAGAAATTGCTCTTCGGCCTCCTTATGGCCTCGAGGAAGCTGCGTCATTACTTCCAAGCCCACGAGATCACTGCCGTCACCCGCCTCCCGTTGCAATGAATACTGCATAACCCAGATGCAACTGGAAGGATTGTGGAATGGGCCTTGGAATTATCAAGTTTCAGTTTGAAGTTTGAAAGTACCTCGTCAATCCAGAGGAGAGTCTTGGCGGAGATCATTGCAGAATGGACCTCAACGCCTGACGAAGAAATCCAGGAGACCACTCTCCCCGGCAAGGAGGCAGACCGCGACTAGATCATGTACTTTGATGGGGCTTTCTCGCTGCAAGGCGCCGATGCCGGTGTGCTGCTCGTCGCACCCACCGGAGAGCACCTCAAGTACGTGATCCAGATGCCCTTTCCCAGGGAGATGTCCACCAACAACACTGCTAAGTACGAGGGATTGCTTGCTGGTCTCAGGATCGCGGCAGACCTCGCAGTTAAGAAGCTCATCGTCAGGGGTGACTCGCAGCTTGTTGTTAGGAAGGTCAACAAGGATTACCAGAGCCCATTGATGGAGGCTTACGTAGATAAGGTGAGGAAGCTGGAGGAACGCTTTGACGGTATCCAAGCGGAGCACGTCCCCTGAATGGAGAACGACATTGCCGATTACCTGTCGAAGCGTGCTGCATTCAAGCTACCTGTGGAACCAGGTACCTTTTTTGCTCCGGTTAACTCAACCATCCGTCGAACCGTCAACGGGGCAGAACAAGCGGAGGAAGTCAGGTCCCGGCAAGTACTTTCCTACGAGCCCCCTGGGGCTGCCGGCAAGGGTGCTGCCGCGGACGCTGAGCTTGCCAAAGGGCAACTAGCTCCGGCAGGGCGTCAAGCCCTGGCCATGGAGACAGCCACGCCCATGGCTGAGGAAATGCCTTTGGTCCTTGCCGTCGAGCCCCAGGCACCGGCATGGGCACAGCATACTATCCGATTCCTCCAAATAGGGGAGCTTCCTAAGGAGCAGGAGGAGGCGGAAAAAGTAGCCTGCCGGTCCGCCCTGTACCAGTTTGTCGATGACGTCCTGTACAGGAGAAGGCCGAACGGTGTGAAATTGAAGTGCATCCCCCAGGAGGAAGGACTGGAGCTGTTGGTAGAGATACATGGAGGCATATGTGGCTCCCACATAGGTCGAGGGCCCTTGCCGGAAAGGCGTTCCGGCAAGGTTTCTTCTGGTCCACCGCCCTCCAGGATGCGACGGCACTAGTAACCAAGTGTGAAGTGTGTCAGTTCCATTCAAAGAAGCTTCATCAACCAGCTCAAGCCCTCCAAACAATCCCTCTCTCCTGGCCATTCTCGGTTTGGGGACTCGATATACTGGGCCCTTTCCCCCGCGCTGTCGGGGGCTTTGAGTACTTGTACGTTGCAATCGACAAGTTCACAAAGTGGCCGGAGGTGGAAGCAGTGAGAAAGGTCACTGCTCAGTCAGCTGTCAAGTTCTTCAAGGGACTGGTCTGCCGTTTTGGTGTGCCAAACAGAGTCATCACCGACAACGGCACGCAGTTCACAAGCCACACCTTCATGCAATACATTCAAGACCTCGGCAGCAAGGTCTTTTTTGCTTCCGTGGCACACCCACGGAGCAACGGCCAAGCGGAGAGGGCAAATGCTGAAGTGTTGCGAGGCCTAAGGACGAAGACCTTTGACAAGATGCACAAGAGTGGAAGGCGCTGGATTGATGAGTTGCCGGCGGTTCTTTGGTCGATCAGGACGACGCCAAATCGAGCCACCGGTCAGACACCCTTTGGCTTAGTGTATGCGACGGAGGCAGTTCTCCCCACGAAACTCATATACGGGTCACCTCGAGTCCTCGCTTATGATGAGCTTGAGCAAGAGCAGTTGCGCCAAGATGACGCGATGCTCCTTGAGGAAGATCGTCTTCGGGCGGCTGTGAGAGCAGCACGCTACCAGCAAGCCTTGCGCCGCTACCATAGCTGCAAGGTTCATGCCCGAAGCTTTTAGGAAGGCGACCTTGTTCTTCGGCGCATTTAGTCGGCCAAGAATTCCAACAAGTTGACGCCAAAGTGGGAAGGCACTTATCGGGTAATGTGAGTCACCAGGCCCGGCGCAGTCCGCCTGGAGATCGAAGATGCTGTCCCGATGAGCAACTCCTAGAACATCGAGCATCTTCGCAAGTTTTACCCATAAGGAGCGGCTTGCCGGGCCTCCCGGCAAGCCACCTTTTGTACAAGCTTTGCCGACAAGGCATGTAACCCTTCGTACAAAGCCAGGCGTAGACCCTGAGCATAAATAAATGAAGCATTGGCGCCGTAAGTTATAGCATGCATGCTAGGTCGAGTCTCTTCCTTGGTTAGGATTGATAGTGCTTAGCGGCGACTAACCCCTAGCCTAGAGGTCGAGTGCGCGTCTATCTGTTTCTTTTCTGTCCTCCTTTGGTTCGCAGGGCACATGGGCACTTCTGTTGAGCTACTTGGAAGAAAGGAAACGGACCGGCGTCCCGACCCTGGCAAACCAGAGTTGCCGGGGAGTGCAAGCACAAGGATCCAACCGCGGCAAGACAAGGTTGCCGGGGGCTGCAGATGCAGATAAGTCTTTCATCCTCTATCATGCATTTCGGAACGGAACTGGGATATGTGAAACCTCGTTTTATTTCTACGTCACCGTGCTCCCCTTTTTCTATACCCAAGGACTATCTCCTGGGCCCGGATTTGGTTGTAGTCGCGGTGGCAAGGAAGTAGAAAGAGGAGTCTAAGCCCGCTTCATCCCTACCTCCGCCAACGGCGCGAGAATGGTCAAGCGAAGTGGGGGGACGGCAAGGCTGTTGCCGGGCGGAAAACGTTTATCTTAAATTGTAACAAGGATTCGCTCCTCGTCGCGGGGTCTACCCACAAATGAAAAACCCGGCAAACATCCCTTTTTCATTAAAAACATCCCACACAGGTACAGTCCGTACGGAATGAAAAACATGAACAAGGGGGATTACAAGCTTTAAATTTAACAAGGCCCGAAGGCTTACAGATTAAAAAAGAGATGAGATGCCCGTAATCCCTTTCTTGTCCCTCTCCTCAGGAGGCAGGTCAAGGAGGCGAAAGGGCAAAAGGGGCGCCTAGGCAAGCTACGAGCAGCAGAAAGCACCAAGAGAACACCTCTGTGGAAACCTACGGGTGGGCCGGTGATGACGGTGCCGGGAAAGGAGCTGGAAGACGAGGCGGCAGGACCGGCAATAAGCGATGAAGGCGTCGGTGCCTGCGTACTCTGAGTTGACGGCCTTGCCGCCCGCCCTCTTCCTCTTCCGCAGCCTCTCGACACCAGCCGCCCAAGGAGACGGGCCCAAGAAGTTCAAGGAGCTGGCCCCACCCCCGGCAAAACTCTGCCGGAGGAGCGGCCAGGTGCAGATGCTGCTGCTGCCGCACCCACCCAGGCGCGGGGCGTCCGACGCCTAGTCGGACTCATCCCCGTCATCTGCCCCACTGTCCTCCTCATCACTCTCGCTCGAGGAAGAGCTTCCATCGTCGGAATCTCCATCGGAGGAGCTCTCCACGCAGCACTTCAGGCGAGTCCCGAAGTCTCCGAAGACCTTGACGGAGAGCAGGCCGTCCTCCATTAATTTGAAGTAGAGGATGAGCCCCGCCGTCAGGCTGTGGATGTGAGCGAACGTCTTCCACCCACGACGGAGGTACATGACCCGAGGAGCCGGGAAGTCGACGTCGACCCGCGTGCCCCCATTCCCACAACCCCTCATGTGCAATCTGAGGGATTGGGGCGAGTCACGCTCCATCTCTCGAGCGAACGGGGCGGGAAGACGAAGACGGTGACGCGGAGGCCGGCGCAGCCTGATGAAGAATTCACGGGGCTCGTCTCCAACGTGGCCTTCCATCGGAAAAGGCATCATTGGCGAGGGCGAAGCCGGCACGCCGCCCCGTCCTCCTCTTCCCCGAGCACTACGACCTCTGCCCCGGCCTCGTCCACGGCCTCGCCCCCTCCCCCTTCCCCTCGTGGCTGGCTCCACCACCGCGGGCTCAGGAGGGGGAGGGACACGCTGTCGAGCGGCGACCCTCGCGGCCACCGTCGAGGGACCAGGATTCCCTTTCTCCATGGCGAGTGAAAGGAAGAAGCAGAAGCGAGAGGAGATGGATGACAGAAGAGTGCGGGATGCCATCCCGCCTTCCCCCTCCTTATAAAGGGGTGGGGTCAGGGCTAGGCCACCCCGCTCGGCCAATCCAGCCACCAGAGGCGCAGGGAATCGGGACCGACCCGCTGCCCCAACCAGCGACGGCCCGGTTTCCTGCCTCCATCGCTTGCCACCGAGAGCGCATGGAGGACGCGTGGCGAACGTGCAGAATCGAGGGGATGGGTGAGGCGACCTCTCCCCACCCCATGATCATGGGGTGTGGATGCCTTGAAGACCGCGACCCGGCTCCGCGCGGTAAATGAGCCGCGCCTCCACGCCTCCCTCTTTTTATGGGGAAGGCGCGAGCCGCCTCTTTACCACGATGTGACGCATGCGTGCAGGAACCACCCCACGCATGCCGCCCATGTCACGCGCACCCCTCCACGTCGCGCATTCAACACAGGTCGTGGGGAGCGCGGCGCGCAAAAAGTTTTACCGCGGTAAAAACCGCCCCACCTGCCCGCGCACCGTTTTGGGCCTGGCCCAACAACGTGTTGCGCTTATGTGTGGCCCATGCCCGGGGGCTCCTGTTGGTGTACAAAAGGAGGTGCGCACTTTTGTACCCTTTTACCTGTGCACGGGCAGTTGGAGCTGCGCCCACGGCCACACCAAGCAGAATAGGGGAGGTGAGCCAAGGTAAGACCGAAGCCCAAGATAACCAGAGCAATGCCAAGGCCAAGACCACAAAAAGCAGAGGGACGAAGCAGGTTCCCCCGGCAAGACCCTTGCCGGGGAAACCTCAGCAGCCCCGGCAAGACCCTTGTCGGGGCAGCTCGCCCCACACCAACAGAGAGAGCCACCCTAGAGCCCACGGTCTCCAACATCACGTTGGGCCAGGGCTCGGGACGCACCTCCATGGTGGCATGTAGATCTTTGTGAAGACAAGGAACACTCAAGATCAGATGAGGATTAGAAGACGATGATCCTCGGTAGGATCCTTGCCGAGGAAGGCCACCAGACCCCCGGCAAGGTCCTTGCCGGGGACGACAGTGCGCCACGGCAAGACCCTTGCCGGACCACCCGGCAAGGCCCTCACCGAGGACGCCAGCAGGGCCACTCCCAGGCCCGCACCAACCAAGTCTCCACCGTTCACATGGAGCTGTCAGCTCAACCAGCTAGGCGGGCACCTGCGTGGCAACATGCAGCTCCCAGGCCAACTCATCAAGCGCCTGCATGGCGGCATGCAGATCTTCGTGGAGGCTCCACCACCGCGCCACCTCAGCTACCTGCCTGCCTACATGGCGCCGCATGCGTCGCTAGCCAGGGCGCGTGTCGAAGCGGGGAGGAGCGGCGACGGACGAGACGGGCCTCGCCCCCGTCCCCGGTAAAGCAAGGGGACACCTAAGCTACGCATTAAATGCGTCTTGTCCTGTAATGCGAGCGATAAGCTCATAGCACGGTGCGCCTTTCCACCTCCTGTGTGCCACTGTGGCAGCCCCTTTCGATTATAAAAGGAGGCCCATGGCATACTGGAGAAGGATTCGGCTCTTTCCAACCACACACTCACCACAGCTAGTTCGAGAGCTCAAGAACTCTCTGAAATACACCCACCAAAGCAGGACTAGGGTTTTACGCATCCTCGCGGCCCGAACCTGGGTAAACGATCCTCGTGCTGGTTACTAATCCTGCTCTTCTCGCAACCCCTCGCCCCAGCAACCGTAGTATGGATTCTTGTGATCCCATAGGTGTCGTTCCACACTGACAGCCAACCCAACAGACACTTTCAGAGATACCTATAGTGTACCTTTATAGCCACCCAGTTACGTTGTGACGTTTGGCACACCCAAAGCATTCCTATGGTATCCGGGAGTTGCACAATCTCATGGTCTAAGGAAATGATACTTGACATTAGAAAAGCTTTAGCAGACGAACTACACGATCTTGTGCTATGCTCAGGATTGGGTCTTGTCCATCACATCATTCTCCTAATGATGTGATCCCGTTATCAACGACATCCAATGTCCATGGTCAGGAAACCGTAACCATCTATTGATCAACGAGCTAGTCAACTAGAGGCTCACTAGGGACATGTTGTGATCTATGTATTCACACATGTATTATGATTTCTGGATAACACAATTATAGCATGAACAATAGACAATTATCATGAACAAGGAAATGCAATAATATCCATTTTATTATTGCCACTGGGGCATATTTCCAACAGTCTCCCACTTGCACTAGAGTCAATAATCTAGTTCACATCGCTATGTGATTGTAATGAATCCAACACCCATGGGGTTTGATCATATCTCGCTTGTGAGAGAGGTTATTAGTCAACGGGTCTAAACCTTTCAGATCTGTGTGTGCTTTACAAATCTCTATGTCATCTTGTAGAGGCAGCTACCATGCGCTACTTGGAGCTATTCTGAATAACTGCTCTACTATACGAATTGGGTTTACTACTCAGAGTCATCCAGATTAATGTCAAAGTTTGCATCAATGTAACCCTTTACGACGAACTCTTTTACCACCTCCATAATCGAGAAAATTCCTTAGTCCACTAGTTACTAAGGATAAGTTTGACCGCTGTCATGTGATCCATTCCTGGATCACTCTTGTACCCCTTGATTGACTCATGGCAATGCACACTTCAGGTGCGGTACACAGCATAGCATACAGTAGAGCCTACGTCTAAAGTATAGGGGACGACCTTCGTCCTTTCTCTCTCTTCTACCGTGGTCAGATCTTGAGTCTCACTCAATGCTCACACCTTATAACAAAGACAAGAACTCCTTCTTTGCTGATCTATTTGAACTCCTTCAAAATCTTGTCACGGTATGTATTCATTTGAAAGTACTATTAAGCATTTTTTATCTATCCTTATAGATCTTAATGCTCAATGTTCAAGTAGCTTAATCCAGGTTTTCCATTGAAAAACACTTTTCAAATAACCCTATATGCTTTCCAGAAATTCTACATCATTTCTGATCAACAATATGTCAACAACATATACTCATCAGAAATTCTATAGTGCTCCCACTCACTTCTTTGGAAATACAAGTTTCTCATAAACTTTGTATATATAAACCCAAAATCTTTGATCATCTCATCAAAGCGTATATTCCAACTCCGAGATGCTTACTCCAGTCCTTAGAACGATTGCTGGAGCTTTGCATACTTGTTAGCATCTTTTAGGATTGACAAAAACCTTCTGGTTGTATCACATACAACCTTTCCTCAAGAAAATTGTCGAGGAAACAATGTTTTGACATCCTATCTGCAAGATTTCATAAATAATGCAGTAACTGCTAATACAATTCCAACAGACTCTTAGCATCGCTACGAGTGAGAAAGTCTCACCGTAGTCAACTCCTTGAACTTGTCGGAAAACATCTTAACGACAAGTCGAGCTTTCTTAATGGTGATACTTACCATCATTGTCCGTCTTCCTTTTAAAATCCATCCGTACCCAATAGCCTTACGACCATCAAGTAGTTCTTCCAAAGTCTATACTTTGTTTTCACACATGGATCCTCTCGGATTTTATGGCCTTGAGCCATTTGTTGGAATCTGGGCCCACCATCGCTTCTCCATAGCTCGTAGGTTCATTGTTTTCTAGCAACATGACCTCCAAGACAGGATTACGTA
Organism: Triticum aestivum; assembly: GCF_018294505.1. Lineage (NCBI taxonomy): Eukaryota > Viridiplantae > Streptophyta > Magnoliopsida > Poales > Poaceae > Triticum > Triticum aestivum. Next base: position 310,090,847 of record NC_057799.1, read on the forward strand.
CCACTCTGAAATAGTACGCATCCTTGTCGACCTACGAGGTTTGGTAGTGACTTGATCCGAAGTTTCATGATCACTATCATCAGCTTCCACTTCAATTGGTGTAGGCGCTACAGGAACAACTTCCTGTGCCCTACTACACACTGGTTGAAGTGACGGTTCAATAACCTCATCAAGTCTCCGCCATCCTCCCACCCAATTCTTTCGAGAGAAACTTTTCCTCGAGAAAGGACCCATTTCTAGAAACAATCACTTTTGCTTCCGGATCTGAAATAGGAGGTATACCCAACTGTTTTGAGTGTCCTATGAAGATGCATTTATCCGCTTTGGGTTCGAGCTTATCAGGCTAAACCCTTTTCACATAAGCGTCACAGCCCCAAACTTTAAAAAAATGACAGCTTAGGTTTCTCTAAACCATAGTTCATACGGTGTCATCTCAACAGAATTACGTGGTGCCCTATTTAAAGTGAATGCGGTTGTCTCTAATGCATAACCCATAAACGATAGTGGTAATTCGATAAGAGACATCATGGTTTGCACCACATCCAATAGGATGCAGCTATGATGTTCGGACACACCATCACACTATGGTGTTTCAGGCGGCATTAGTTGTGAAAAAAATTCCACAATGTCTTAATTGTGTACCAAACACGTAACTCAGATATTCATCTCTATGATCATATCATAGACATTTTATCTTCTTGTCACGACGATCTTCAACTCCACTCTGAAATTACTTGAACCTTTCAATAATTCAGAGTGGTGTTTCATCAAGTAAATATACTTAGAATCTACTCAAATCATCTGTGAAGTAAGAGCATAACAATATTCACTGCGTGCCTCAGCACTCATTGGATTGCACACATCAAATGTATTACTTCCGACAAGTTGCTCTCTTGTTTCATCTCACTGAAAATGAGGCCTTTCAGTCATCTTGCCCATGTGGTATGATTTGCATGTCTCAAGTGATTCAAAATCAAGTGAGTCCAAATGATCCATCTGCATGGAGTTTCTTCATGCGTATAAACCAATAGACATGGTTCGCATGTCTCAAACTTTTCAAAAAAATAACGAGTGAGTCCAAAGATCCATCAACATGGAGCTTCTTCATGCGTTTTATACCAATATGACTCAAATGGCAGTGCCACAAGTATGTGGTACTATCATTACTATCTTATATCTTTTGGCATGAACATGTGTATCACTACGATCGAGATTCAATAAACCATTCATTTTAGGTGCAAGACCATTGAAGATATTATTCAAATAGACAGAGTAACCATTATTCTCCTTAAATGAATAACCGTATTGCGACAAACATAATCCAATCATGTCTATGCTCAAGCAAACACCAAATAACAATTATTTAGGTTTAACACCAATCTCGATGGTAGAGGGAGCATGCGATGCTTGATCACATCAACATTGGAACCACTTCCAACACATATCGTCATCTCACCTTCAGCTAGTCTCCGTTTATTCCGTAGCTTTTTATTTCGAGTTACTAACACTTAGCAACCGAACCGGTATTTTAATACCCTAGTGCTACTAGGAGTACTAGTAAAGTACACATTATAATGTATATCCAATATACTTCTATCGGCCTTGCCAGCCTTCTCATCTACCAAGTATCTAGGGTAGTTCTGCTTCAGTGACCGTTCCCGTTATTTCAGAAGCACTTAGTCTCAGGTTTGGGTTCAACCTTGGGTTTCTTCACTAGAGCAGCAATTGATTTGTCGTTTCATGAAGTATCCCTTTCTTTCCCTTGCCCTTCTTGAAACTAGTGGTTTTACTAACCATCAACAATTGATGCTCCTATTTGATTTCTACTTTTGCGGTGTCGCGAATAGCTCAAGGATCATCATATCTATCCCTGATATGTTATAGTTCATCACGAAGCTCTGGCAACTTGGTGGCAGTGACTTTGGAGAACCATCACTATCTCATCTGGAAGATTAACTCCCACTCAATTCAAGCGATTATAGTACTCATACAATCTGAGCACATGCTCAACGATTGAGCTTTTCTCCTTAGTTTGCAGGCTTAAGAAACTTGTCAGAGGTCTCATACCTCTTGACGTGGGCACTAGCCTGAAATCCCAATTTCAGTCCTTGGAAAATCTCATATGTTCTGCGATGTTTCAAAAACGTCTTTGGTGCCTGAATTCTAAACCATTTAGCATTACGCACTGAACTATCATGTAGTCATGAAAACGTGTATGTCAGATGTTCCCAACATCCACAGCCGACGCTCGAGGTTCAGCACACTGAGCGGTGCATTAAGGACATAATCCTTCTGCGCAGCAATGAGGACAATCCTCAGTTTACGGACCCAGTCCGCATAATTGCTACTGTCAACTCTCAACTAAATTTTCTCTAGGAACATATCTAAAACAGTAGAACCAAAGCGTGAGCTATGACATAATTTGCAAAGACCTTTTGACTATGTTCATGATAATTAAGTTCATCTAATCAAATTATTTAATGAACTCCCACTCAAATAGACATCCCTCTAGTCATCTAAGTGATACATGATCCTAGTCAACTAGGCCGTGTCCGATCATCACGTGAGACGGACTAGTCATCATCGGTGAACATCTTCATGTTGATCGTATCCACTATACGACTCATGTTCGACCTTTCGGTCTCTTGTGTTCCGAGGCCATGTCTGTACATGCTAGGCTTGTCAAGTCAACCTAAGTGTTTTGCATGTGTAAATCTGGCTTACACCCGTTGTATGTGAACATTAGAATCTATCACACCCGATCATCATGTGGTGCTTCGAAACAACAAACTTTCGCAACGGTGCACAGTTAGGGGGAACACTTTCTTGAAATTTTATGAGGGATCATCTTATTTATGCTACCGTCGTTCTAAGCAAATAAGATGTAAACTTGACAAACATCACATTCAAATCATAGAGTGACATGATATGGCCAATATCATCTCGCGCCTTTGATCTTCATCTTTGAGGCGCGGCATGATCACCTTCGTCACCGGCATGACACCATGATCTCCATCATCGTGTCTTCATGAAGTTGTCTCGCCAACTATTACTTCTACTACTATGACTAACGGTTAGCAATAAAGTAAAGTAATTACATGGCATTTTCAATGACACGCAGGTCATACAATAAATTAAGACAACTCCTATGGCTCCTGCCGGTTGTCATACTCATCGACATGCAAGTCGTGATTCTTATTACAAGAACATGATCAATCTCATACATCACATATATATAATTCATCACATCCTTTTGGCCAAATCACATCACATAGCATACCCTGCAAAAACAAGTTAGACGTCCTCTAATTGTTGTTGCATGTTTTACGTGGCTGCTATGGGTTTCTAGCAAGAATGTTTCTTACCTATGCAAAAGCCACAACGTGATATGCCAATTTCTATTTACCCTTCATAAGGACCCTTTTCATCGAATCCGGTCCGACTAAAGTGGGAGAGACAGACACCCGCTAGCCACCTTATGCAACTAGTGCATGTCAGTCGGTGGAACCTGTCTCACGTAAGCGTACGTGTAAGGTCGGTCCGGGCCGCTTCATCCCACGATGCCACCGAATCAAGATAAGACTAGTAACGGCAAGTAAATTGACAAAATCGACGCCCACATCAACTTGTGTTCTACTCATGCATAGAAACTACGCATAGACCTAGCTCATGATGCTACTGTTGGGGATCGTTGTAGAAATTAAAAAATCTCTACGATCATCAAGATCAATCTATGGAGAGACTAGCAATGAGAGAGAGCGGAGTGCATCTTCATACCCTTGAAGATCGTGATGCGGAAGCGTTACAAGAACGCGGACGAAGGAGTCGTACTCGCAGCGATTCAGATCGCGGTTGATTCTGATCTAAGCGTCGAACAACGGCGCCTCCGCGTTCAAAACACGTACAGCCTGGGGACGTCTCCTCCTTCTTGATCCAGCAAGGGGAGAGGAGAAATTGAGGGAGAGCTCCGGCAGCACGACGGCGTGGTGGTGGAGCTTGCAGTTCTCCGGCAGGGCTTCGCCAAGCACTACGGAGGAGGAGGAGGTGTTGGGGAGGGAGAGGGCTGCGCCAGGGGAAGGGGTGCGGCTCCCATGCGCCTCCCCACTATATATAGGGGTGGAGGGGGCTGGTTTCTTGCCCTCCAAGTCCATTGGGGCGTTGGCAAAGGTGGGGAAAAGAAATCCCATCATTTCCCTTCCCCACCGATTGTTATCCCCCCTTTTTAGGGATCTTGATCTTATCCCTTCGGGATATGATCTTATTCCTTCTAAGGGGGGATCTTGGTGCGCCTTGACCAGGGGTGTGGGGCCTTGACCCCACTACCCACGTTCATGTGGGTCCCCCCATGCAGGTGGGCCCCACCCCGGAACCTTCTAGAACCTTCCCGGTACAATACCGAAAAATCTCGAACATTTTCCGGTGGCCAAAATAGGACTTCCCATATATAAATCTTTACCTCTGGACCATTCCGGAACTCCTCGTGACATCCGGGATCTCATCCGGGACTCTGAACAACATTCGGTAACTGCACACTAATTCCCATAACAACCCTAGCGTCACCGAACCTTAAGTGTGTAGACCCTACGGGTTCGGGAATCATGCAGACATGACCGAGACAGCTCTCTAGCCAATAACCAGCAGCGGGATCTGGATACCCATGTTGGCTCCCACATGTTCCACGATGATCTCATCGGATGAACCACGATGTCGGGGATTCAATCAATCCTGTATACAATTCCCTTTGTCAATCGGTACGTTACTTGCCCGAGATTCGATCGTCGGTATCCCAATACCTCGTTCAATCTCGTTACCGGCAAGTCACTTTACTCGTTTCGTAATGCATGATCCCGCGACTAACTACTTAGTCACATTGAGCTCATTATGATGATGCATTACCGAGTGGGCCCAGAGATACCTCTTCGTCATACGGAGGGACAAATCCCAGTCTCGATTCATGCCAACCCAACAGACACTTTCAGAGATACCTGTAGTGTACCTTTATAGCCACCCAGTTACGTTGTGACGTTTGGCACACCCAAAGCATTCCTACGGTATCCGGGAGTTGCACAATCTCATGGTCTAAGGAAATGATACTTGACATTAGAAAAGCTTTAGCAGACGAACTACACGATCTTGTGCTATGCTCAGGATTTGGTCTTGTCCATCACATCATTCTCCTAATGATGTGATCCCGTTATCAACGACATCCAATGTTCATGGTTAGGAAACCGTAACCATCTATTGATCAACGAGCTAGTCAACTAGAGGCTCACTGGGGACATGTTGTGGTCTATGTATTCACACATGTATTATGATTTCCGGATAACACAATTATAGCATGAACAATAGACAATTATCATGAACAAGGAAATACCATAATAACCATTTTATTATTGCCTCTAGGGCATATTTCCAACAGAGCATCCCTGTGGCAAAGAAATTGAAGAAGCGTGATTAGAATAAGATTACTGGGACTAGTTGATGAGACATAAACTCATCACAAATACAGTACGTAGAAGCCAGTAGAGGTATGTGCGGGGCAAAGAAGTAGAGAAATATCCACATGGAGTGATGTGGGTAGCTGGAGCAGTGGTGCAAGCCGGCTGTAAAGGAAATTGTACCTGACGGATGTCGGGACATAGCTCAACCTAGAGGATGGCGGCGGGATGCAGCAACTACCCACGTCGCTGCAGTGAGCAAGGGACAAAGGCAACCTCACCGGCTTTGTGAGAGAGAACGGCGGGGACCCCTGATCGGGACGTGCCGATAGTGGGTTTTCGCCGTCGGCGACGGCGATCGCATCTACACTAAGCATCCACCCTTCCCCCGACGGATGTGATCTGCCGGGATGTTAGAGATGTGGCCACAGTTGTTTTGTGTGAGAGAATGTGAAGAGAGCAACCCCAGCAAGCAACCGTGTAGGCTCGTCCTGGCTATCTATATAGTGGAGTGGTTTCCTTTTCTCTCCATATGAACATATTTAAATTGCGTACGTGCCACCGAAGAAAAAACTTTATTTATAAATGACGCGGCACCGTTCATGCGTGGTTCCCGACCCTCCATTATTTATAAGTGAGTAACTACTACTAGACGTGTCAAATTATCATGTGGGCTGCATCATCTTACAGAAATGAGCTCCACCGTGTCACGTGTGTGGTTGGGGAAGATGCAAGACGCAAAGAGTGCTACAAGTACACTACATGCGTGGGTGCGTGCACCTCTTCTCTTCGAGCATGGTTATTAAAAGTATAGCCCACTACTGTACTACCACGCGGTTATTATATATGGGCAAAGAGTATAGGCAGTAATAATGATTAATAAGCCATGAAATCACAAGGCCCGCCTTTCTCTATGTTTGATCGAGGAAGCAGCCATCATTTCACTCCTCGTTGAATATCCATCCGCTGCTACCTCTGCGAATAAATAAAACCTGCTTCTACCTCCGTAGCATGGTTAATAATATAGCCATGTCAATCATGACGTAGAAATATCATTCACTGATACGATAGGGCTGGATCAAAGGCTGGTGATTTTTTTACTTTGTCTCTTTCTGTTTTTGTCTCATTTACTCATTTTACATAGGAGCACTTGTAGAGGATGGCTATTCCTTTCGATGGGACTTCTTCATGGGGTTTAAGACTAAGCAGCTCCGAATTATGCCCGCTGCCCACCACTCTGAATCGTGCCATCTATGATAGGGAGTAGTCCCATTGCAACAATGAGGTCCACTAGGTCTAGCACGTCCTGTAAGAAGAGACTGTCACGCAAAACATACATCTTGTTGCCTTCTTCCTCGTACAGTACGTACCACTGGTACGTACTACTAGTACTACTACTACTACTACTCGTTCTCCTATAAACCTTGCGCTTGGCATCTCCAAAATATTAACCTTGCGATTGGCTCTTCGCCTCTTCGGGAAGTCGAGCGATAATGGTACTGTAGTATATATCGTTCAGGCTATATGAGCCGAATGAATTGCTGCACGTCCACCACGTGGGCGAGGGTCGAGGGGCGAGGGAGAGTGCGTACTATTACGTCCGTTTCAATATTGACTACATAAGGAGCAAAATGAGTGAATCTACACTCTAAAATACGTCTATATGCATCAGTGTTTGGAGTATGTACTAGTAGTTCATATTGAAATCTACTAAAGGACATATATTCCAAACAATATGATAATCTCTCTAACCAAGGTAGGTACGAGGAGTAAACGGAGGGAGTAGTAAAATTTTCTCCTCGTCCTGCGAGCCACCGCGCACGTGGGCGAGGGAGCGGGCGTAAGGCGTAGTAAGAAAGCTTCACCTCATCCTATGAGCCACCGCGCCCGTGGGCGGGGGTGACGGCATACTAAGCAAGCTTCTCCTCGTTCTGCGAGTTGACGGGACACATCAAAAGTAATACGCATAGAGCATCTCGAGTGTATAGAGCATTGCCTCTAAGGTAGGCCCCACATGATTTGCCTCTTTTTTAACATAACGCGTCAACTCGCAATTTGTTTGTTCACCCGTGGTAGACGATCCTCCATCTAGTGGACAACCAGTACACGTGTCAAATTACCACGTGGGCTGCCTTTTTGTACAAAAATGAGCTCCACTGTGTACCCGCGCGGGTGTGGTTGGGAAAGAGACGGGAGTACGTGCGCCGTGCGTGCACCTCTTCTCTTCATGCACGTCCCCCACCTACGTGTGTGTGTGAGAGAGACACGAACCTAGACAGATGGCATGTGCGTTCGTGAGTGTTTTTTATTTGGGGGAGGTGATTTTGTGAATGTATTTGTGGGAATATGTGTCGATGACATCTCAAACAAAAATTTGACACATGCAATGTGTGTGAAATAGAGGCCTATCGATATCATATATAGAGGGGGCGATCCACGAGAAGAGAGGGAGGGGTCATAGATATCGATAGAGTCGAAGGGAGGATCAAGTGGGTGGGTGCGAGATTGATGAAGAGAGCCATCAAAATTGTGTGTGTGCAAGTCAAAGATATAGGGCGACTGACCTACCGGAACATCAGAGGGCACATGGCAAGTTTGTGTGTGGCAGGGAGACATGACTAGAGCGCTCGATGTATCGGTGTGTGTGGGGGGGAGGAGGGGGAGGCAGAGGCCTAACTAGAGAGGTATAACGACTCGTATATGTGTTGAGAAGGAGAGACCCAACTATGTCTTGAGGGAGATCAGTCGACATCCATACATAATTGAAGGACGGGAAATAGGTTGGGACAGAGAGAGAGAGAGGAGAGATAGAGGGAGGGAGAGGGGTAGAGTGCTGGATGGGTGATGGAGTTGCTTCTCAAAGATGGTGGGAGAGGCCTACTAGACAAATAGAGGGTAGAACTGCAATATTATCAATAAGAGTGGGGATGTGTTTCTGTGTGTGCCTGTGCGTGATAGATATGTCGGGACGCATGCATGGATGATTGAGGGGAACCATGTGTTTGGTAAGCCAGCCTAACTAGATCGGTAGATCAATTGTTGTTTGTCGGAGGAAGGGAGAGACATAACTAATGAGGTAGATCGATCGACACGTGGGGAAAAACGAGTTATAAGGACCTAGCTAGCTATATGTATAGCCGGAGATTGGTCGCACACATGTAAGGTAGGTAGTTCCCCTGCCCCCATGCCGTCCCCAAGGGGAGACACAGGCGAACCCTCTTCCCGCCGTTGCTAGTCCCCCTCCTCCCCGCGCGCCCTCGCCGCCTGGCGAAGTCCCTCCATGGGTGGCGGCGGCGAGGCAGTTCACCCTCTTCTCTCCCTCTGCTCAACCCCGGACTCTCCCCTCGCTCCCCCTAACCTTGGCTCGGTCAGCCACCGGTGGAAGCTTCTCTGGCACGCCGTCGGTTGGTGGTCTTCCCGGGAGGAGGTAGCCATAGCCAGAAGGGTCCGCGCAGTGCCTCTCCTCGGCCTTGGGGACTCATTGACCAGCAGCTCACCCCGGCTCTAATCAACGCCATCATATACATGTGGAGACTAGAAAGGCACAAGTCAATGCGTATGGATTTACTTCATTGGGATGTAAGTCGTTTGCACCATGGCTCAGGCCTAGAGGCAACTCGACCCATAAGTGGGTCAACTTCTAGATGTGGAGCCTCGAATATGATAGCGGCATCCCCAAGTATCCAATGGTGAAAGAGAACAACTTCTAGTAAGGTTGCCTACAATCCGATGTTAGTCCTCGACATAATACCCTAATACCATGACCTCGCTCTTATCGAAATTGATCTTAAGGTCAGACATGGCCTCAAAGCATAGAAGAAGGAACTTGAGGTTGATGATATCAAGTTCTGACCCCTCAGCCATGATCATGGTGTCATCCGCATATTGAAGGTGTTTAACACCAGTCCCGGGATAACATGACCAATCACACTGGAGATGTGGGTGGATCCTACCTCCCCATTAATTTTAGTTGTGTGCTACCTATTCTAATCAACTGTATGATCCAAGAACACCAACGGCCATCGAACGCCCTTTTCTCAAGAACTAAGGGAATGGACCAGTTGAGGCAATCTTATGGCTTTTGGAAATCCAACTTAATGAATGTGCCTTTCCAGTTTCCAGCGCTGGACTTTAACCTCATGATCGATGTCATGACTTGTTAGAATTTCATTATGGATGGGATGGCCCTTGAGAAAGGCGAACTGGTAAGGATGGGAGAAATGTTTCATCATCAGGGCAGATCGGGCCTGCTCACACATACCTTAGAGACAATCCATTGTAATCATCCCGATCAGCCTAAAATGATGTATATCATCGCTTCAACTATCTTGGGATCAGAGTAATGAACTAATGATATCGCTGATAGTATGAGAGTTGTTAGGATAATCATGACTTGACCGTGCATGCATATGGTTTTGTGGATAAGCTAGCTATGTGTGCCTTGACCGACTCGTGTGCGTGCGTGAGTTTGTTAGATGCATGCAGGTTGTTAGCCAGCTTTGTGGAGTGGGGTTAGTGGCCGGGTGATCAATTCGTGCGTGTGTTAGTGGTCGGTGTGTGGCCGTGGTCTGGTCATGCGTGCGTGTGTGTATCGGGTATAAAAAGCCCCTCATGTACTGCTTGAAGCGGCGCCGGTATGAGCCGAGTCTAAGAGCCAGAGATGAGGTAGTCTCCGCCGGGACCGTGGTATGCGCCCGGTCGGTTGTGAGAGAGCTCCTCTAGGTAGGCTGCGGTGTGTTGCCGCGCCCAGGTATGTGCCTAGTAAGGTGAGGCCGTTCGTGCGGCCGAGGCGTTTGTGCGCCGAACAAATTGTGTGCTCCATCTTCCACCTTCGTTTGTGCGAGTGAGAGAAAGTGAGCGGCAACAACATTTGGTATCATGAGCTTGGTTATCTCGGGCATCGTTCCTCTTGTCGGAGGCGTGCCGGCGACGGCGGCGTTCGCCGGCGGCTGCGCGATGGAGCTCCAGGCCGTGTGTCGGCCTAAGGAGATGCGCGGCGCTTTGACCGTCGTGGCGGACGCGGAGGCGGCAAGCGGTGAGCCCGCGGCGGACGCGGAGGCGGCGCACTGTGACATCTTACGTGCGACGAGCGCGGAGGCCCCGGCGGCACGGCGAGAAAACCGCGGAGGTACTGCATGGTGCCACAGAAGGGCGCGGAGGCGCAACACGCGCGTCGGACATGGAGGCGCGCAACGAGCACGTGGCGACGGCGCCACGCGGCGGGACCAGACGTGGTGGTGGCACACGGCTTCAACGTCGAGCGAGCAACCGCTGTCAGAGTAATGGGCCACGGGTAGCCTAACCCGAGTCCCCGAACCTTTCAAGACATCGGGGCCGACTGCGCCCCGCAAGACATCAAGATGAAGCGCCGCCTTCTGGTGGCCGGCTGTCCCAAGCGGCCGGCTGCCAGAAGGCGGCTAAGCTCCAGAAGGCAGCACCAAGACGGGGTGACTCCTTGCAGGTGGCCTCCAGAGAGGCCGGCTCCTAGCAGGCGGCCCACGGCGCCCTTAGAGTTTGCGCCCCCATTAAGAAGACATGACAGGGTGAGGCTACAGTATAGCCCATCACCCCCGTATCCAGGGCCGGGCGTGGCCACAGTGCTCCGTACAGGCGGAGATCTCCGCCCGGCGCGGCACTATTGCCACTCCACCCCTGACGTCACTGCTGGCAGGCGGAGCCCTGTTCCCACGACGACTTGTCGGTACAGCCTGCAGGCGGCGGGTCCTACCGGGCTGCGAGAGCCCGGAGGACGGCAGAGGCCTGGCCAGTTGGATCCGAGGGAGGCCGGCCTCTAGCAGGCGGCCCTCTCCTCCCTCGGGGTCCATGCCCCATTAACCAGATGAGATAGGAAGTAGCTACAGTGATCACCCACCAGACAGCGGGATTGTAGCCACGCTTCCCTGACCAAGTACACGTCATCAGCATCACGGCTATAGTAACCAGCAGCCGGCAAGACCCGCAAGCGGCGGGAGCGGCCTGTCGGCTCCGTACCAGACCAGGCGGCGGGCCCCGCAGCCGGCGGAGAAGCCGGCGACCAGAGACACTGACAGCCGGGTCCTACACCCGGCCAGATTACCATTGTACCCCTGGGGGGTAGGCCTATATAAACCCCCCAGGGCACCCATGCAAAGGGTTCCCAACCTGTTAGAACTAGACTCATACCTAGAGGAAGGAGAGAGCATGACTGCCTTCTTCTACCTCTAGCATACAGCTCGAGGAGCACCATTGTATCCACTACTGCCTTAGTGATCATGCGGAGACCCCGCAGAGCAGGACTAGGGGTGTTATCTCCTAGGAGAGCTCCGAACCTAGGTAAAGTACGCCGGCGTTCGTGTCTACGCCTCATCCTGCTTCCAGGCACCGGCGACGTTCTACTCGCTCCCACCATGATAAGCCATCCTTTGGCGTATGTCGCACCCAACCCCCGACATTTGGCGCCCACTGTGGGGCAAGGTGCACCGTCATCCGGAGACTTGTTCTGGACAGGAACCTTGTTCCTGCCTGGCGAACGCAGCGAGCCCGGCATGCCAGACGGCATCTGCGCCGACGCGATGCACGGCACGGAGGTCGCCTGCGCGGCAAGCTGCCTCGCCGATCTTGTTGGCGAGATTCGCCTCTCCGACGAGCCCGTATCTGACGCGGGCACAGAAGGCCCCGAGAGCCGCCTCGTCAGCCTCCTCGATCAGCTCCATGTCGCCAGTGAGCCTGCTGTGGACTTGGAGTCGGTTGGCTCCACCGACCCAATGCTCGTCGACTCCGACATAGTGTCGCTTGACGCGTTCCCCACCAACATGGTGGTCTACGACGAACAGCTTCCTCGCGAGGACAGTAGCGGCAGCACCATCACGGAGGTGCTCGTCATCAGCCACGACGAGCACTCTGGCGGAGGTGGCCAGGATCCGTTGCAGGCGGCGCTGCAAGACCTGACTGCGCCCATCCCGGAAGACGCCGACGTTGAGACGCTGGAGGCATGCCGTGTCCAGCTCGTCGAAAGCGCCAACCGGCTGGCCAGCGTGAGACGCCTTTCGGAGGCCTACCAGCGTGCGATGGACCGTGCCGTCGGCGGCACGCCGGCTCCTGGTGGGCCTGGTCGCATTGGCCTGATCCGGCAGCATGGCGCGACCATCGCCAGCATGTTCGGGACAGATCGTCCCGTCTACACCACGCCCGCAGAGAGCATACGACCTGCCCAGGCGGCAGCATACGAGCTAGACAAGCTCGAGGGCGACAAGCATCGCCACATGACGAAGCGCGTCCAGCAGCTCCTAGACGCGGCTGCTGAGCAGCAGGAGGCCGACTGCCGCACTGAAGTGCCCAACCGGCGAAACGACGATCCGCCTCCCCGCCGAGAGCAAGGCGCGACATCTCGGACGCCGACTGGCGGCGTCCGCGATAGAAGAGACAAGGAGCCAGCTGCCAGCCATAGCCGGACTCGCATCACCATCGAGCGCGATCAAGACGGCCGCCCAAGAGCAGTGCAGCGACAAGACGACTGTCCGCCTCCCCCTCCCCGCAGGGAGAGGCGCATTTCACCGCCGCCTGTTGACCACCCGACGCTCGGCGACCGCCTTGGCCGCCGAGAAGGAGTCGGAGAGAACGACGCCCGCCACCGGATCGACCGCCTCAACCAATCCCTGGCACTAGAAGAAGAAGATGAGCTGGGTCCGCCTTGTTTTGGCCCCCACATCTGAGATGAGCCCTTCCCCAAAGGGTTTACTCTCCCGAGATATACACCCAAGTACACCGGCTCCGTGAAGCCGGAGGACTGGCTGGTCGACTACTCCACAGCCGTCAGCATCGCCAACGGCAACAAGCGCGTTGTCTTGAAGTACGTTCCACTCATGCTCCAGGGCACGGCCCAGACATGGCTAAACAACCTCAAGCCCCGCAGCATCAACAGCTGGGTCGATTTCACTGAAGCCTTCATCCGCAACTTCACCAGCACGTACAAGTGGCCGCCCAAGCCTCGCCAGCTCTCCTTGTGCGTCCAAGGCCCCAACGAGTCGACTCGCGACTACCTCACACGTTGGGCTGAGCTGCGCAACTCTTGCGAGGGCGTGCACGAGGTGCAAGCCATCGAGTACTTCACCGCCGGGTGCCGAGAAGGCACCCTCCTCAAGCACAAGCTTCTCTGCGACGAGCCGACGACCCTCAACGAACTGCTGATCATAGCAGACAAGTACGCCATGGCCGACTCCTCCATGAAGGCGGAGATCCAAGTTGACGCATCAGGCAAGGTGGCCCCTCAAGCTCCTCGGACCCCGGCTGATGACACCAGTCGGCATCAGCAACAGAATGACCATAAGCGCAAGGCCACGCAGCCGGCTTCCACAAGCCGACAGATGGTGACAGTTGAAGACCAGCAGCCGGAAGGGCAGCCTCCTCCCAAACGCTAAAAGGGCGGCAAGCCCAACTGGCTGCCCGCCTTCTCGTATGAGCAGACTCTAGATGCACCCTGCAAGTTCCACAGCGGCGCGAAGCCGTCCAACCACACCACTCGGAAATGCCACTGGCTCACTAGGATTGCCAAGGGCGATGGACTCCTGCCTCCTCTGCCTGCCGGCCCCCGCCTCCTCCTCCCCAGCAGCCGGCTGTTCGGCCAGCGGCGCAATACAAGATGAATATCCTAAAGAGCATGGAGCTTATGTCGTGTTCACCAGTGTGGCCAATGATAAGCACAGCAGGCGGCAGCGGCAACAAGAAGTAAATGCAGTAGCATCAGAGACCCCCGAGTTCATGCATTGGTCTGAAAAGCCCATCAGCTGGAGTAGAGCAGACCACCCGGAGGTGATGCCTTCTCCTGGTTCTTATGCTCTGGTGTTGGATGCCACCTTCTCCATGGAGAGGTGGGCTACTCGCTTCTCCCGAGTTCTGATAGATGGCGGCCGCAGCATCAACATCGTGTACAAAGATACTATGGAGAAGTTGGGAATCAAGCAGAAACAGCTCCACCCCAGTCGGACTGTATTCCATGGCTTAGTTCCTGGCCTTTCCTGCTCACCAATCGGCAAGACCCAGATAGATGTCCTCTTCGGAGACAAAGATCAATTTCGCCGAGAGCCAGTATGGTTTGAGGTGGTGGACCTTGAGAGCCCCTATCATGCGCTACTTGGCCGGCCTGCTCTGGCCAAGTTCATGGCGGTCCCCCACTATGCTTACCTCAAGATGAAGATGCCGAGCTCCAAGGGAATCCTGACCATAGCAGGGGACTACAAGAAGTCGTCCGCCTGCGCAGCAGACAGCAGCCGGCTAGCCGAGTCCCTCGTGATCGCGGCTGAGAAGCGGCTCCTTGACCGGGTTGTGGCGATGGCAGGCAAGCAGCCGGAAATGTCACCCGACCCCAAGGAGTCGGAAGCCGAGGGCTCGTTCAAGCCGGCGAATGAAACGAAGAAGATACCTTTGGAACCGGAGCACCCGGAGAGGCACGTTGTCATAGGTGCAAACCTTGACCACAAATAGGAAAGCGAGCTCGTCGATTTCCTCCATGAGAATCGGGACATCTTTGCATGGTCTCGCAAGGACATGCCGGCTGTTCCGACGGATTTCGCCGAGCACAAGCTACATGTCCGACCTGATGCCAAGCCAGTCAGGCAGCCCTTGCGCCGCCTATCAGAAGAGAAGAGAAGAGTTGTTGGAGAAGAGATAGCCCGGCTTTTAGCAGCCGGCTTCATCATGGAGGTGTTCTTTCCAGAATGGTTAGCCAACCCAGTCCTTGTACTGAAGAAGAATAAGCAGTGGCGCATGTGTATTGATTATACCAGCCTCAACAAAGCTTGCCCCAAAGACCCATTTGCTTTGCCAAGAATTGACCAAGTGATTGACTCCACAGCCGGATGTGAGCTGTTGAGTTTTCTGGATGCATACTCAGGGTATCATCAGATCAAGCTGAACCTGGCCGACAGGCTGAAGACCGCCTTCATCACGCCATTCGGAGCCTTCTGCTACCTGACCATGACATTCGACTTGAGAAATGTCGGCGCCACATTTCAGCGTTGCATGCAGAAGTGTCTCCTCAAGCAACTCGGCAGAAACGCCCACGTCTATGTGGACGATGTTGTGGTGAAGACGGAGAAGCGCGGAACGCTGCTAGAAGACCTCAAGGAGACCTTTGAAAACTTGCGCCGCTTTCAGATCAAGCTCAACCCGGAGAAATGTCTCTTTGGAGGACCAGCCGGCCAGCTTCTTGGCTTCCTCGTCTTAGAGCGCTGCATAGAGTGCAACCCTGTGAAGATCAAGGCCATCGAGAGGATGGAGGTTCCACCCGACTGCTGGACATGCAAAAATTTACCGGCTGCTTGGCATCCATCAGCCGTTTCATCAGTCGGCTGGGTGAGAAGGCTCTTCCCCTGTACCAGAGGAAGACCACTTTTTTCGAGTGGAACGTCAAGGCGCGCCCCCACAGAGAAGTACAAAAAATCAAAGATGAAGAAGTGAGAAGCATACCCGGATGGCTGCACGCGATTCCAAGAAGGCCTTATTGCACCGCTTCAGAGCGTCGGCCTCGGCTCGGAGTTTGCCTTGGACGTCCAGGATCGCCTGATTTAAAGGGCCCGTCCCGCCTCCCCGCACCCAGTCAGCGGGCGCGGCGCTGGTCGCCTCGGCATCGGGGATTGATGAGCTCGCGACACTGGCTTCCAGCGGCCGTGGCGCTGAGGCCGCCTTTGCAAAGCGACGACGCGTTGGTGTGAGGGCCCCAGGAGTCGGGCCCATCACCATCTCGTCTCCGGCTGGTGGCACCGGCAGATCAACTGGCTTCTTGTCCTGCGCTCCTTCGGACGGTGGTGGCGGAGGCACGACTACGTCCGGCATAACGACGTCGCCGCCTTCCCTCTCCATGATCGGGTGCTCATCACCGGCTCCTCCAGTCGGCGCCGTGAGCTCTGGTGGAGGCGGTGCGGAATTCAAAGGAACGACGAATAGCGGCTCCTGGCGGCGCGCGGCTTCTTCAAGCCGCTTCTTCAAGCCGCTTCTTCGCGGCGGCATCGGCCTCGGCCTCCGCAAGCTTCTTCAGTGCGGCGGCCTCCGCCTTGTCTGCCTCCGCCTTCTCCAGGCGGGCGGCCTCCTGCTCCTCGCGCGCCTCACGCGCGTTTCGTTCCTGCACCTCCCGGAGGTCGGTTGTAGGATCGATTCGCCAGCTAGTGGTGGAGGTCTCCGCCGACCCGATAACGGAGGCGGCGGCCGACTTCTCAAGTGAGAGCGGAGCCCTAGGTCAAGAAGACGAGGAGAGGAAGCTCAGATAGAATCAACAAGAAAGGAAAGCACGAGAAAAAGATACTTACGCCGGCACCATGGGAGGCGCCTTCGGGAGCTTCTGAAATTTGGCCGCCTTCGCGGCGGCCTCCTTCCGCCTGGTCGCAGCGGTCGGGTTCTTGGCCTTCTTCGGCGCGCTGCCGAACAAGGCGGCGCCCTGTTTACGCTTTCGCGTGCCGCCTCGAGCAGTCGGCTCGGCGAAGGGGCCCGCGTCCGCCTTGCCGGCGCCCCGTGAAGGGCGCGGCTCGTCCTCCTCCTCGAAGTCGCCCGGCCACGTCTCGACACCGCTCCCTTCCTTAGAGCCGCTGGCTCCATAGACGCCGCCTGTGGCGTCGTCCTCCAAGGTGGCAGCCCCCAGGTCGGGGTTGTCCACGTCGCTCACAGCTTGGTCCGGTTCGTAGGGGCCGCCCGCCCCCACGATGGCGGCCGTCGCCTCATACATGAAGATCTGTTTCAAAAGAGCAAGAGGCCGACTGGTTGATACAACAACGCGGAATCAAGATGAGGTACTGAAGAGGGAAAAAGACTGAAGAGCTTACGGCAGGCGGCGGTTCCGCGCGGGAGTACGGCTGCTTGCCGAAGCGCCAGGACCTCTCCAGGTTGAGGTCGGAGATCTCGTTCACCAAGTTTGCCACCTCGGCAGCCGGCATCTCCTTGGTACTCAGCCAGCACGGGTCGCGGTGCCCGCTCATCCGGCTGATCAAGTCAGGCCAGCCTTGGAGCGGGAGAACCCGGCGCGCGACGAAGATGACCAGCAAGTCGGACGCCTTGAGGCCTTCGGCTTCGGTCAGCACCCAGAGTCGGTTGATGGCAGCGACGCTGTCTGCTGACACAGGCTTCAGCTTGTAGCCCCAGTTAGCCTGAGGCTCAGCCGGTGGGCCGGCTTCGTAGGCCGGCAGGTTGAGGAAGTCGACTGCCGGGTCGACATTCTCCACGTAGAAGTTAGATTGCTGCCACATCTTGACCGACTGTGGCAGCTTGATGGCGGGGAAGACATTCTTCGGCGACGGCCGGCGCACCGCGATGAAGGCACCACACTAGGCCGCCTTCTCCCTGGCGGAGGTGCCTAGTTTGGTGTAAAAGAACGCTCCCCACAACTCGATGGTGGGGAGGATGCCGAGGTAGCCTTCACACATCGTGATGAAGGCGGACAGGAACATCACGGTGTTGGGTGTGATGTGATGAGGTTGGAGATGGTAGAACTCGAGGAACGAGCGGAGAAAGCCGCTCGCCGGTAGGCCGAAGCCGCGGATGAAGTGCGAGCGGAAGACGACCCGCTCGCCCTCCCCCGGCGCCGGCGAAATCTCCCCCGCAGGAGGCACGCGCACCTTCACGTAGCCCGCGCTGGGAAGGCGCCGCGTGTCGCGGAGGAAGGCGATGTGGTCTTCGTTGACGTTCGACCCCTCCTAACCTCCTCCCCGCTCGCACGCCATGAAGAGCTCGACGAGGGAAATGGCGCGGCGGGGGAGCTGATAGCTAGTGCGGGGCCAAGAGGGCTCGGGGCGGAAGAGCTCGATGGAGACGAGCAGCGGCAGCACTCCGGCGTAGCTTGGGGGCGCTGCAGCGGGAGGAAGAAGAAGGTGACGAGGATGGGGCAGGAGGGCGTGCGTGCTCCGCCGCTCCCTCTCCTCCCCCTACTTATAGCCGGTGGGCCATGAAGCCGAGGGGGCGAGGCGTGGGATCGTGGGATTAACTGTGCCCACGACCCCACGTCCCCGTTTTTATCGCGCGAGTTACTGCGTGCAGTAACTCCGCAAGGAAGCTCAACCGGCCGCCTCGGCCGCAGCAGATCCGCTCGCGTGCCGTGGCCCGGTAGTGGCGGGCCCAGCCCGCTGTTGCGTCCCATCGCGCGCGTGGGCTAGCAGGCTGGCCCGGCTGGTTGACGCCACGTGGCGTGCCCATGACGGACGGTGGGCCTGGTGGCTAATCTAGCACGCCACCTGGTTCCCGCCATTGCGTTCGAAGTTTTCAGACAAGTCCGTCTGGTCGTGGCCGACTCCCTCCAGGCGGCACGCTAGGGGTCGGATGAAGCTTCATACCAGAGCACTCGGAGAAGGAAACTGTTGAGGCTTCTCGGCTTATCAGCTGCGACGCCTCACCAGCTTCGGGGACTACTGTCGGAGTAATGGGCCACGGGTAGCCTAATCCGAGTCCCCGAACCTTTCAAGACATTGGGGCCGGCTGCGCCCCTCAAGACATCAAGATGAAGCGTCGTCTTCTGGTGGCCGGCTGTCCCAAGCGGACGGCTGCCAGAAGGCGGCTAAGCTCCAGAAGGCGGCACCAAGACGGGCCGACTCCTTGCAGGCGGCCTCTAGAGAGGCCGGCTCCTAGCAGGCGGCCCACGGCGCCCTCAGAGTCTGCGCCCCCATTAAGAAAACAAGACAGGGTGAGGCTACAGTATAGCCCATCACCCACGTATACAGGGCCGGGCGTGGTCACAGTGCTCCGTACAGGCGGAGATCTCCGCCCGGCGCGGCACTGTTGCCACTCCACCCCTGACGTCACTGCTGGCAGGCGGAGCCCTGTTCCCACGACGACCTGTCGGTACGGCCTGCAGGCGGCGGGCCCTACCGGGCAGCGAGAGCCCGTAGGACGGCGGAGGCCTGGCCAGTCGGACCCGAGGGAGGCCGGCCTCTAGCAGGCGGCCCTCTTCTTCCTCGGGGTCCGTGCGCCATTAACCAGATGAGACAGGAAGTGGCTACAGTGATCTCCCACCAGACGGCGGGACTGTAGCCACGCTTCCCTGACCAAGTACACATCATTAGCGTCACGGCTACAGTAACCAGCAGCCGGCAAGACCCGCAAGCGGCGGGAGCGGCCTGTCGGCTCCGTACCAGACCAGTCGGCGGGGCCCACCAGGCGGCGGGCCCCAGCAGCTGGTGGAGAAGCCGGCGACCAGAGACACTGACAGCCGGGTCCTACACCCGGCCAGATTACCATTGTACCCCTGGGGGGTAGGCCTATATAAACCCCCAGGGCACCCATGCAAAGGGTTCCCAACCTGTTAGAACTAGACTCATACCTAGAGGAAGGAGAGAGCGTGCCTGCCTTCTTCTACCTCTAGCATACAGCTCGAGGAGCACCATTGTATCCACTAGTGCCTTAGTGATCATGCGGAGACCCCGCAGAGCAGGACTAGGGGTGTTATCTCCTAGGAGAGCCCCGAACCTGGGTAAAGTACGCCGGCGTTCGTGTCTACGCCTCATCCCGCTTCCGGGCACCGGCGACGTTCTACTCGCTCCCACCATGATAAGCCATCCTTTGGCATATGTCGCACCCAACCCACGACAACCGCGGCTCGGGCACGGCGAGCGGATGGTGCGTCGCTGCAGGCACGGAGGCGCGTGTTGGCGTCGGGCGGAGATGACCGTGACAACGACAACGGCGATTACGGGAGCTGCAACAACTCCGACGACAGCAAGTCAAGATTAAGGAGAAAATGTTAGGATAATCATGACTTGACCGTGCATGCATATGGTTGTGTGGATAAGCTAGCTATGTGTGCCTTGACCGACTCGTGTGCGTGCGTGAGTTTGTTAGATGCATGCAGGTTGTTAGCTAGCTTTGTGGAGTGGGGTTAGTGGACGGGTGATCAATTCGTGCGTGTGTTAGTGGCCGGTGTGTGGCCGTGGTCTGGTCATGCGTGTGTGTATCGGGTATAAAAAGCCCCTCATGTACTGCTTGAAGCGACGCCGATATGAGCCGAGCCTAGGAGCCAGAGATAAGGTAGTCTTTGCCGGAACCGTGGTATGCGCCCGGTCGGTTGTGAGAGAGCTCCTCTGGGTAGGCTGCGGTGTATTGCCGCATCCGGGTATGTGCCTAGTAAAGTGAAACCGTTTGTGCGGCCGAGGCGTTTATGTGCCAAAAAATTGTGTGATTCATCTTCCACCTTCATTTGTGCGAGTGAGAGAAAGTGAGCGGCAACAACAATATCTTCCATCCTCAACTATCTTGGGATCAGAGTAATGAAATAACGATATCGCTGATAGTATGAGAGTGACGCGGATGAAAGGATTGGTAATTACACATGCACATACGTGCATGCATGCATGCGAAGCTAGGCAGGGCCTCGTACCACATGCATGCTAGTATCTGCAACGAGGCAAGATACCAATCGAGTGCATGCATGCCCGGGCCATGCATACCGTCGACTGAGAGCTCCATCGGCAGCCATGCAAGGACACTTTTATGATGCATCTCGAGTCAGACGACGACGACTGCCACCCTCACCCTCGTAGCTAGACCAGGCCACAAGTAGAATGGAGACCACGCAGCTAATATGCATGCGTCGTGTTGTGAATCAATCACTAGCCTGCCACGACCTCCTTCTATCGATCGAGCGAGTCTCCTCCCTTCTGCACTCTCTGCACTGATCTGATCTGCACACGGTCCCTACATACGCGTGCGGCCGGCCCCCCTCCCTCGCCCGGGGCCAGTGGCGAAGCCAATGTATAGGCTGTGTAGTCAAATGACTACACAACTTTATGGAAAAAGTATCATATATAAGCACAAATCATGTCAAAAATAATACAAAATTTGTAGAAATACATATATCTTGACAACACAAGATTGAGTTGACTACACATGATTAAAATCCTGGCACCGCCACTGCCCGGGGCTGCACAAGATGACCTCATCATACACCAGAGACAGCACAGCACACGTCCGAGCCCCTACTAGCACCTGCACTGTGTCGCCGTCCCCGGCCGGGCGTCCTCTATTCGTCTCAGCCACCATCAGGCCAACTCCACCACGTGAGCCTATTTTATCCACGCGCATCCGTTAGGGGTAAAATAGACGAATCAGACGGCCCAGCGTGCAGGCGCAAACAGACTTTTGTTCGTTTTCTGTCCGCTTTTGACTCATCCCCGGCTCAAGTTTGCGTCGCTTTTAAGGTGAAACGGACAGCAATCGGACGCACGGGCCGTCTGCGCGTGTCCTCTCCTAGCCCGCCCGTCGGTGACACAGGGACGCCTTTTTCTATCCGCCCCCTTCCTCCGGCCGCATCCCCTCCACTCTTCTCCACTCTTCCCCACTCTTTCCCTCGTCGCCGCCGCCGCTGCCGCTGCCATTGCAGCTGTGCAGCTCGGACGCACGCTCGCCCAGCCCCTTCCCCTCGGCGCCCCCGAGCTACCCAACCACGAACACCTGATTTGCGCACCCGCCAGCCGGATTTGGGGTGGATCCGGTCAGTCTTAAGCTCGCCTGGCTGTGGGAGGCCGCGCCGCACCATGGACTGGCCGGGCACCGGGCCGGAAGGCCCTGGCAGGGCCACAAGGCCACATGCAGGCAGCGGCTCCTCCTCTAGCCGCTCGGATCTACACCGTCGGTGGTCCGCCAGCAGATACATGAATGGCGGTTGGTCGGGCTCGGTGCTAGCCCAAAAGCTCGTCGGCGCACCGTTGCCACTCGTTAAGTGCGACCACTGCCCAAAGAAGGTCGTGCGCCGCGTGTCTACAACGCCGGAGCATCCCGGATGGGTGTTCATCAAGTGCTTAAACGATGGTGTATGTGCTCTTTTTAGCTTCGGTTTGTGCTCTAGATTTACTAGTTGTGCTAACTTCAAATTATATTGTGTAGCATGGATGCAAGTTTTGGTATATTGGGAAGAAGAGTACATCGATATATTGATAGAGCGCAATTTAGTAGATGTTCGTGCACTTTTAGTTAGCATAGAGGCTGTAGATGAGAAAAGTGCACTTGTTGCTGGATTAGAGGCTAGACACGAGACTAGATGCGAGGAAGCAACCTCTACTTCTTTAGACTCGAAGAAGAAAGAAGCACGCAAGATCGAGCCTCCTCCGCAGATAAACATGAATGCATCGAGAAGGCACTAATCCAATTTACAGGAGCAGTTTTGGGAGTTGGATATCTTTTAAATGTATTCTTGTGGTTCTTGTTTTTTGTCTTACTTTTCTAGTCAAAATTTGGTGATGTATTCCCATATACCAAAATTGAATGATGAAAAAAAGTTAAGGCCTTGCAAAGAAAAAAGTACGCTGACAGGATACGGCTGGAATGCATCCGCGCGTTGGGCGCACGGCCACCGCATCTCAGAAACGGTCCGGACACGACTTCATTGTCCTATCCAAACAGACAGAATCCGGACAAAATGGACGTCAGATCGCGCGGTGGAGTTGGCGTATAGGTGTCCACTATATATATATACACGCTATTCGATCCATCAACCTTTCTCATCTAAGTCTCATCAGTCGGCGTAGTTGAGTACTGGTACTCTACTATTCGTCTGCTCTGGACCTCTGGTGTGGCTATGCCAGCTACCGGCGAGGGTCCTCGCGCCGCGCAGCCGGCGGCGGCGAGGAGGCCGAGCAGGTACGAATCGCAGAAACGGCGTGACTGGCAGACGTTCGTGCGGTACCTGGCGGCGCACCGCCCACCGCTCGTGCTGCGCCGGTGCAGCGGCGCCCACGTACTCGAGTTCCTCCGCTATCTCGACCGCTTCGGGAAGACCCGCGTCCACGCGCCGCCCTGCCCGGCCTACGGCGTACACGCGATAACGGCGACGGCGCCGTGCCAGTGCCCGATCGGCCAGGCGTGGGGCAGCCTCGACGCGCTCGTCGGCCGCCTACGCGCCGCCTTTGACGAGCGCTACAGCCGCAGCGGCGGCGCGCCGCCGCAGCAGCAGCAAGACGCCAGTTGCAACCCCTTCGCCGCACGCGCCGTCAGGCTATACCTGCGTGACGTCCGCGATGAGCAGTCTAGGGCGCGCGGCATCTCCTACCACAAGAAGAAGAAGAAGCGCAAGCTTGCCACTGGAAGCTGCATCGCGGAGGCCTCGTCCTCCAAGAACGGCGGCTGCGCGGACGCCAACTCGGACGGCGAACGCGGGCACAAGACTACGATGACGACGAAGGCTAACGTGGCGCCGGTGCCTCAAGCACCGCCACCGCTGCCGCCTCTGCCGCCATGCCTGGCCGGGGTACCGTTCGAGTGCGGCTCCGACACGGGAAGCATCGTTGGAGGAGGGGTGTCTACTGGCGCCGGCTGCTACGGCGGCATATACTTGCCGTTGTTCTTCAACGCATTTAATTAGCTTGTTGATAGCTTAGCCTCAAAATGCCTCGTGGTGCCCAATTAATGTTCGAGTATAATCGACGTACGGCCAGTGCGTCGTAATAACGTACCCTATGTTACTTTGCTTATTATTTTGCAGTTGTTCCGTTGGTCTACGTAGGCATTTCGTGTATCATTCAGAGTACTCATGACTCGTGAGAATGAGATCTAGCTTCCAACAACGATTTGTGCATGCACCCCAACAAACTAGTTTCCCAACATATTTATAATACTTGTGGTGGAGGTAGATTAAAAGATATGTGGACAGATTGCTGCAATTGCTTTGGCATGTGGGCCATGAAGAAACGGTACTGAATCGACTCTTCGTTACCACAGTAGCAACACCATCCTTGCTAATTTTATTTTCATAGTCTATCTTTTGTTAGGATGATCTGCCGATCTAAATACAACTTGAACATTTTTATTTTTGAAGGAATTTTTATTTTCCAAATATGCTTGTGGTCATTGGCAGATCTAGGGGTGGGGTCATATGGGGGCCATGGCCCCATACACAAATTACAAAATTTATTTTACTAGTGCACTGTTTGTTCATCATACAAATTTTGATGTAGTGTAGTTTTTTTTCTAGCAATTGTAATGTTGTTTATTGTTGCCCCCACATTGTCAAGTCCTAGATTCGCCACTGCTTGTGATGGAAATAAGGATGTCAATGGGTAGGGTATGGGCAGGGTAGAGCAATACCATATCCATACCCGTATAGTCAGTGGGTATAAAATTCTACCCATATCCATACCCATGGTATGAAACTTTACCCATACCCATACCCAACGGGTACCCGTATCCATTAGGTACCCAGCGGGTAGAACAAATAGTACACAGACTGTTCACAATTTTACACTCAATGATAGCACATTTGACAAAAAAACAATTATCTCAGCTCAATAATAGGGCAGATGAGTATATGACCACTCTCAAAATATAAAAATCACAACATACTCATAAGTCAATAGGTAGGGTATGGGTACTACCCATGGGAATAAAAGTCTGCTCATATCCTACCCATGTGGGTACGGTACCCGGGGTAAAATTGCCACCCTTAAATGGAAAGACTGCTGGATAAGTGATGGCCATGTACATGAATTTGACTGCGAAGACCCTTGAGGATGGAGTAATACTAGACACACGTTTTATAGGGGATTTACGGGGTAGTTAGGATTTGATTGGTTCAAAAGTCTGTCGTTCATTGCCCATGAGTCTAGTATTACTCCTTGAGGACGTCAACTTTCAACAGAATAAAGTTGATCACCGTTAGCCTTTAAACAAGGTTTAGCCATTATGTCCATTTGCACCCAAGGGGTCTCCGGAAAGCAACGGTCAAAGACGCCTAGCCCATCACTATGGCAACCGAGACATGACATCTTCCATTCAACAGTATGTTAAAGACAAGGGTATTACAAGGCTAGTTGCGTATCACCAAACCATACATCTTCTCGGAACCTAGTAGTAAAGCCATTGCCTACCACAAATAGACCATTGTGAAAAAAACTATTCTTGACTTTCATGACCATGATACCTTTCCAGAAATGAGAATCTGTAGGTTTGACCTGAACCCTCAGAGAGTGTTTTAGAATGTAGGTATTATTTCCTCAGAGAGTGTTGTAGAATTGCCAGTAGCCATCGGAGACGCGAGCGTGGCTAGGAGCTCCCCCCCCCCCCCACCTCCCGCGCCGCTGTCCGCTCCGGCCGCGGTGGCCACCAAATTCGGCCATTATGGCCTCTTGTTCCTCCCCCAACCGCCCCGCGTCCCCTCGTCAGCGCCTTTCTCCGCCCACTGGGGGCTTGCTTCGGCCTGGTGGCCCTTCACAGCCCTCCTCCCCGTGGTCCGCTGCCTCGACGTCCGCGGCGTCCGATCCAGCCTCGATGCCGCGAATCCTGCAACGCGACGAGTCATCCAAGGCTGGGGCTCATCTTGGACCACCAGATCTTTGACCGTCCCTTCGCTGCGGGCTGGCGCGTCTTAAATTCGTGGTAGTTTGCCCTTCCTCCCCGGTCAATGTTTCCCTTTCAGGCCAGGCCGGATCGACGGAGGTCCAATCCCGGAAGAGCAGGAGGGCGGGCTCTCGTTCGATGGATCGAGGAGGGCGCACCTCGATCCCGCGCTCAGACCGGCACGGCACCTTCAATGTGAAGGAAATATGTCCTAGAGGCAATAATAAAGTTGTTATTTTATATTTCCTTATTCATGATAAAGATTTATTATTCATGCTAGAATTGTATTGATCAGAAACTTAAATACATGTGTGGATACATAAACAGACACCGTGTCCCTAGTGAGCCTCTACTTGACTAGCTCGTTGATCAAAGATGGTTAAGGTTTCCCAACCATTGACATGAGTTGTCATTTGATAATGGGATCACATCATTAGGAGAATCATGTGATGGACAAGACCAATCCGTTAGCTTAGCATGATGATCGGTCAGTTTTATTGCTATTGCTTTCTTCATGTCAAATACACATTCCTTCGACTATGAGATTATGCAACTCCCGGATACCGGAGGAATTCCTTGTGTGCTATCAAAAGTCACAACGTAACTGGGTGATTATAAAGATGCTCTACAGGTATCTCCGAAGGTGTTTGTTGAGTTGGCATAGATCGAGATTAAGATTTGTCACTCCGAGTATCGGAGAGGTATCTCTGGGCCCTCTCGGTAATACACATCTTAAGCTTGCAAGCAAACGACTAATGAGTTAGTAACGAGGTGATGTATTACGGAACGAGTAAAGAGACTTGCCAGTAACGAGATTGAACTGGGTATGAAGATACCGACGATCGAATCTCGGGCAAGTAACATACCGATGGACAAAGAGAATTACGTATGTTGTCATAACGGTTTGACCGATAAAGATCTTCGTAGAATATGTAGGAGCCAATATGGGCATCCAGGTTCCGCTATTGGTTATTGACCAGAGAGGTGTCTCGGTCATGTCTACATAGTTCTCGAACCCATAGGGTCCGCACGCTTAATGTTCGATGACGATATAGTATTATATGAGTTATGTGATTTGGTGACAGAATGTTGCTCGGAGTCCCGGATGAGATCACGGACATGATGAGGAGTCTCGAAATGGTCGAGAGGTAAAGATTGATATATAGGACGATGGTATCCGAACACGGGAAGTGTTTCGGGGGGTATCGGGTACTCATCGGGTCACCGGAAGGGGTTCCGGGCACCCCCGACAAAAGATATGTGCCTTATGGGCCAAGAGGGGAAACACACCAGCCATAAGGGGCTGGTGCGCCCCCCATATCAGGCCGGCCTAGGAGGAGAAGGAAAGAGGGGAAGGGAAAGGAAAGTGTGGAGCAGGAATCCCCCTTCCTTCCCTCTCCCCCCCCCTCTTTCCTTCCCCCTCGGTTATATATGGCAGGGGGCACGTTTGCGAGGGACTCCAAGTAGGATTCCTCCTACTTGGGCGCCTCCTATGGCTGCTCCTCCATCCCACCTATATATATGTGGGTGGGGGGGCGCCTAGCACACACCAGACAATTGCCTAGCTATGTGCGGCGCCCCCCACCGTTTACACCCCAATCATATTTTCGTTGTGCTTAGGCGAAGCCCTGCAGAGATCACTTCACCATCGCCGTCACCACGCCGTCATGCTGACGGAAATCATCTATTACCATGACGTCTTGCTGGATTAAGAAGCCGAGGGACGTCACCGAGCTAAACGTGTGCAGAACGCGGAGGTGCCGTGCATTCGGTACTGATCGGTTGAAGCGTGAAGAAGTTCGACTACATCAACCACGTTGTGAAACGCTTCCGCTTACAGTCTACGAGGGTACGTAGACACGCTCTCCCCCTCATTGCTATGCATCTCCATGGATAGATCATTACGTGTGCGTAGATTTTTTTTTGTTTTCCATGCATCGATTCCCAAAAGTGGTATCAGAGCCAGGTCTATGCGTAGATGATATGTACGAGTAGAACACAAAGAGTTATGGGCGGTGATAGTCATAGTGCTTACCACCAACGTCTTATTTTGATTCGGCTGCATTGTGGGATGAAGCGGCCCGGACCAACCTTACATATCCACGCACATGAGACCGGTTCCACCGACTGACATGCAACTAGTTTTGCATAAAGGTGGCTGGCGGGTCTCTATTTCTCCTACTTTAATTGAATCGAATTTGATAATGGTTGGTCCTTGAAGAAGGTTAAAACAGCAAACTTGACGAATCACCGTTGTGGTTTTTTGCCGTAGGTAAGAATAGTTTTTGCTAGAAGCCCGTAGCAGCCACGTAAAACTTGCAACAACAAAGTAGAGGACGTCTAACTTGTTTTTGCAGGGCATGTTGTGATGTGATATGGTCAAGACATGATGTGATATACGTTATTGTCTGAGGTGATCATGTTTTGTAAGATATCAGACAACCAGCAGGAGCCTTATGGTTGTCTCTTTATTGTATGAAATGCAAATGCCATGTAATTGCTTTACTTTACCGCTATCAGTTAGCAATAGTTGTAGAAGCAATAGTTGGCGAGATGACCACGACACAACGATGGTGATCAAGGTGTCGAGCCGGTGACGATGGAAATCATGACAATGCTTTGAAGATGGAGATCAAAAGCACAAGATGATGATGGCCATATATCATGTCACATATTTTTGATTGCATGTGATGTTTATCTTATATGCGTCTTATTTTGCTTGGAACGACGGTAGCATTATAAGATGATCCCTTCACTAAATTTCAAGGTTAAAGTGTTCTCCCTAAGTATGCACCGTTGCCACAGTTCGTCGTTTCGAGACACCACGTGATGATCGGGTGTGATACACTCTTTATTCACATACAATGGGTGTAAGACAGTTTTGCACATGCAGAATACTTGGGTTAAAGTTGACGAGCCT
The DNA here is from genome assembly GCF_018294505.1 of Triticum aestivum. NCBI lineage: Eukaryota > Viridiplantae > Streptophyta > Magnoliopsida > Poales > Poaceae > Triticum > Triticum aestivum. The sequence goes on from NC_057799.1 coordinate 310,119,479, forward strand.
AGCATGTACAGACATGGCCTCGGAACACCGGAGACCAAAAGGTCAAACGTGAATCATATAGTAGATATGATCAACATAGAGATGTTCACCATTTATGACTACCCCATCTCACGTGATGATCGGACATGGGTTAGTTGATTTGGATCACGTGTGACTTAGATGACTTGAGGGATATCTATTTAAGTGGGAGTTCATTAGTAATTTGATTAATTGAACTTAATTTATCATGAACTTAGTCTTGATAGTTTTGCATATCTATGTTGTAGATCAATAGCTCGCGATATAGCTCCTATATATTTTTGGTATGTTCCTAGAGAAAACTAAGTTGAAAGATGATAGTAGAAATGAAGCGGACTGGGTCCACAATCTGAGGATTATCCTCATTTCTGCACACAAGAATTATGTCCTTGGTGCACCTCTAGGTGACAAACTTGTTGCAGGAGCAGATACAGACGTTATGAATGTTTTGCAAGCTCGATATGATAACTACTTGATAGTTTAGTGTGCCATGCTTTACGGCTTAGAACCAGGACTTCAAAAACGTTTTGAACGCCATGGACCATATGAGATGTTCCAAGAGCTAAAAATTGGTATTTCAGATTCATGCCCGTGTCGAAAGGTATGAGACCTCTGACAAGTACTTTGCATACAAGATGGAGGAGAATAGCTCAGCCAGTGAGCATGTAATCAGAATGTCTGGGTACTAAAATCGCTTGAATCAAGTGGGAGTTAATCTTCCAGATAAGGTAGTGATTGACAGAGTTCTCTAGTCACTATCACCAAGCTACTAGAACTTCGTGATGAACTATAATATGCGAGGAATGACAAAAATGATTCCCAAGCTCTCCGCAATGCTAAAATTGGCAAAGGTAGAAATCAAGAAAGAACAGCAAGTGTTGATGGTTAACAAGACCACTAGTTTGAAGAAAAGGGCGAGGGAAGGAAAGGGAACTTCAAGAAGAATGGCAAGCAAGTTGCCACTCCCGTGAAGAAGCCCAAAGCTAGACCCAAGCCTGAAACCGAGTGCTTCTACTATGAAGGAAATGGTCACTGGAAGTGGAACTGCCCCAAATACTTGGCGGATAAGAAGGATGGCAAAGTGAACAAAGGAATATTTGATATACATGTTATTGATGTGTATTTTACTAGTGTTCGTAGTAACCCCTAGGTATTTGATACCAGTTCAGTTGCTAAGATTAGTAACTCAAAACAGGAGTTGCAGAGACTAGTTAAGAGCGAGGTGACGATGTGTGTTGGAAATGATTCCAAGGTTGATATGATCACCATCGCACACTCCCTCTACCTTCGGGATTAGTGTTGAACCTAAATAAATGTTATTTGGTTTTTGCGTTGAGCATGAATATGATTAGATCGTGTTTATTGCAATACGTTTATTCATTTAAGTCATAGAATAATTGTTGCTCTGTTTACATGAATAAAACCTTCTATGGCCATACACCCAATGTGAATGGTTTATTGAATCTTGATCGTAGTGATACACATATTCATAATATTGATGCCAAAAGGTGCAAAATTGATAATGATAGTGCAACATACTTGTGGCACTGCCGTTTAGGTCATATTGGTGTAAAGCGCACACTACTAGAAAAAGGCCTGCTAGTGGCGCACCTGTTTTGCCTACTAATGGCACACTACAGGTGCGCCACTAGCATCACGCCATTAGATACTAATGGCGCACCAGGCAGTGCGCCATTAGTACATCACACGGTGCGCCATTACTATCTGACTTAGTAATGGCGCACCTCATTAGGAGAATCATGTGATGGACAAGACCCATCCGTTAGCTTAGCATAATGATCGTTCAGTTTTATTGCTATTGCTTTCTTCATGTCAAATACACATTCCATCGACTATGAGATTATGCAACTCCCGAATACCAGAGAAATGCCTTGTGTGCTATCAAACGTCACAACGTAACTGGGTGATTATAAAGATGCTCTACAGGTATCTCCAAAGGTGTTTGTTGAGTTGGCATAGATCGAGATTAGGATTTGCCACTCCTAGTATTGGAGAGGTATCTCTGAGCCCTCTCCGTAATACACATCCACTACAAAAAAAAGACACATCCGTGACATTTTGGGCCGAATGATTTTTTTTCTGACATGCTTATGACACTTCTATGACGATAATTGTGACAAAACCCGGTATCATCATAGATGTGGTGCGCTCCTACTTCTATGAAAAAAATATGACAGAAAATGGGATTTTCTTCTTGGGCGGGCCGGAGACGCACCTGCATGACATTCTTTGGGCCGTCCATGACGGAAAAAATCGTGGTAGAAGCGAGGGCGGGGAAAATTTCGGGGAGTTCCCGGTTACGGTGGGTGGTCAGGGCCGAGCAATGCACGGAGGTTTGCACGTTTCTCTCATACATGTACGCGCGTGTGTGTGAGGCATTGGGCTCTAACTGAACCCGAGCGAGGCGTTCGCTTACTGAACCCGAGCGATTGCACTGGCTACGTTGCTGAACCCTAGCGATCGGTCCCTGGCTATTAACTGAACCCAAGTGATTCCTTTGCTACTACTGCTAACCGAAGCCGATTGAAACTGTTGTCTCTTGATGAACAGTGAGCATTGTTGGGGGTTGGATGAACAGGACCCCGTGGTAGTAGAGGCCGTTGCCACTGGATGAATAGGACCCCGATCGAGCCAGTTGGGGGTGGATGAACAGGACCCCATGGAGGGCTGGATGAACAGCAGCCGGTGGAGGGCTGGTTGACCAGTAGCTGGTGGAGGGCTGGATGAACAGTAGCCCGTGGAGGGATGGTTGTATAGGACCCCGTGGAGAGGGCTGGTTGAACAGTAGCCGGTGGAGGCTGGATGAATATGACCCTGTGGTGAATAGTAGCTGGTGGAGGGTGAAGGGAGTCGACGGTGGATGAACAGTAGCAGGTGGAGGCTAGAAGAAGTCGACGGTGGATGAATAGTAGCCCGTGGAGTCCCGTTTTGCGGTACGCCACACCCCTCTCGATGAACAGGACCACCGTTTCGACCATAGGTGCTCCAACACAAGTCTGTTTACTCCGTTTTGCGGTACACCACACCCCTCCCGATCAACAGCACCCCGTTTTGACCATAGGAGCTCGAACACAAGTCCGTTTCCCCCATTTTGCAGTACGCTAGACCCTTCCCGTTGAACAGGACCCTGTTTCGACCGTACACAGTCGAACACAAGGCCGTTTTCCTCCGTTTGCGGTACGCCAGACCCCGTTCCGGCTGTTCCGTCCAAGCCAGTTGGCTCCCATTGAACACGACCCATTCCGACCCAGTCTGTTGCCTCCTGATGAACAGGACGTGTTCCGACCCAGTCACTTGGCTCCCGGTGAACACGATGCTGTTTCCTCCGTTCCGACCCTGCCGGTTAGCTGAAGATGAACAGGACAACGTCGCTGCCATCCGTTGCCTCTCCATGTACACGAGCCGTGGCCATCCGTATGCGCGAGTACGTGTTTCGAGACCCCGCCCGTATGTACGTACGTGGCCGTATTTTTTGGCGTGTGGCTGTATGTACGTGTACACAGTTTAGATGGGACAACCTGAACTGCTACGTGGGGGGCTCTACTATGACAGGTGCTGCTACTAACACGGCCAAGGTTCATCGTTGCAGAGCGACCGATCGACTAGTATGTACATACACGTTCGCGACACGACAGACAACACTACGTACGCTTCGACCGGGTGGGTCCCAGCTGTCAGGAAGGATAAGGAAGCACTTCCTTGCGTGTGAAGATATAGATGCTGGGTCCCAGCCGTCAGGGGGGAATCATTTTTTTCCCGTAATAAGGACACACTTCCTTGCGTGCGAAGATGTAGCTGGTGGGTCCTAGCTGTCAGGGGGAGAAAACATTATTTTTCAGGGTAAAAAGGATGCAGTTGCATGCATGCGTCCATGGGCGTGGTGCGTCCCCACTGTCAACCTCTCACGTACAATCATCTTTCGATGACTCTCATTTGTTGACCATGTTGACCACACCGTGTCGAGCGCACCAAGGCCGGTGGACGACGGCGAGGCCCCAGACTGGAACGACCCGGAGATGGAGAAGACGCGACAGTGGAGTCGCAGATGGAGAGGAGTGGGAAACTTGACTGGTTCGGGTGCGCGGCAGCACTGCCGCCCACGGGAGAGGAGCAAGAACAAAGGTTGAAGAAGCAGCATGGCTATTGGATTAACATCCAACGGTCCAGTTGCTAGAATCATTTGTTGATTAAGTTGACAAAGCCCCGCGTACACGTCAGCTTAGTAGGCCCACAAGTCAGCCACCAAATCTGCCGGGTCCCAGCTATCATCGGGAGGAATAGTTTCTTTCGCATAACAAGGAGGCACTTCCTTCCGTGCGAAGATACAGCCGGTGGGTCCTAGCTGTCAGGGGAGGAACCATTTTTTTCCAACTTAATAAGGAGGAACTTTCCTTGTGTGCGACCTTGGACCTCGTGGGTCCTAGCCGTCAGGCTCTCCATGTACAGTCCTCTTCCGATGACTCTCGTTTGTTGACCATGCCACGCCGAGCGTAGCGAGGCGATGGATGATGGCGAGGCCCCGGACGGGAACGACCCGAAGATGGGAAGACGCGGTAGTGGAGTCGCAAATTAAGAGGAGTACAAGGGTTATAACTAGTTCTGGTGCGGCGTGGGGCTGCAGTCAGTCGAGAATAACATGAGGTGTGGAGGGGTGGAGGGATAGCCTGGCCGGCAGTGGGGTAGCGCTTCACAGTGATGCGTGCTAAGCAGAGCCGCTAGCCGCCGGAGGCCGGAGCAGGCGATCCCGGTGACGCTGGAGGAAGAAGACGAGAGATTGAATGTGCATGACAGCCGTTGTATATAAATCCAATGGCTGTGGATGTCAAAATCGTTTGTTGACTAAGTTGACAACGCCTTGCGTAGGCTTCGACCTATTGGCCCACATGTCAGCCTGCAAAAATGTGGCATATATTTAACCCATGTTTTCTTGAATTTACAGTCCATTTGCTGGGCTGGGTGAACAAATAATTTCGCGTCAATGCGGCCCATTTAGTATTTTCTAAGAAATCCCAGCCCATTTGCACTTTCCTGAAATACACGAATTAGCTGGGCTTGTTCTATATATATTGTTAGGTTAGAAGGAGAAATTAATATCAAAAAATAAACCAGAGCAACACATTTTTTATATATAAAATCAACAAATTAGCGAGTTATTGCTCAAAAGAAAAATGAGCATGTTATTATTACATTGGTCCTTAAAATCTTCGCAAGCTTTTGTATGCAATCACCAGGATTTTCCTTGCGTGTGAGTCAAAAACAACCAGGATTTTCCTTGCCAACTTTTGTTAAACATTTATTACTTTTATAAGTTAATAAGACGTGGGATGTTTTTATAATGTATATATAAGTCTGTATTAAATATACGATAATAGTAATAGTATAAATATATATATAATGTGGTCAGAAGGGAAAACGTAAATTGGAAACAACATTATTATTCTTATATATATATAGATAAATAGAACAGAGATCTGCGTTTTATTAAAAAAATACATTGGGCTGCCAATCTTTAAGAAAAAGTAAAACCTACGCTGGGAGGCCCATAGGTCGGTACGATGGACCTCAAAAAATAAGTTGAAACCACTATCTCGGTATGTCGTGGGCTATGCATGTTAAAAACGAAAACCTAGGCCTAGCTGATACTTGTTCGCCCTCTGAAAAACAATGGTACCAGCTAGATCCCCGATACCCCTTTCCCGCAACAAAAAAAAGATCCCCGATACCCCTGAAAGAAAAAGGTCCCCGATGACTGGCATCGTTGGAAATTTATTTCGTTTATTGACTAGGTTGACAAACCCGTGGGCCCCAATGTCAGTATACAATTAGGAGGACGCTTTTTTTTCAATGAGGCACTTGCTTGCATACGGCTTGGACCTGGTGGTTCCCCACTGTCAGTCTCTCGGCGTACAGTCCTCTCCGGATTCGTTCATTTGTTGAGCATGTTGACAATGGCATATGGCGGCGCCACGGCGAGCGCACACGGACGGGAATGAACCGAAGCCGGGGAAGACGCCTTCATTCTTTCGAACATACCACACTAGCCTGGTGGCTACACCCCTCTCATCCAAAAGTTGTACTGCCTGGCTTCGATTCCAACTGGTGCACTTGGAAAATATCTAACACTTACCAAACTTTCGTCCCTAGTTTACCCAGTTTTTCGCACACTCAACATTGTCTTGCCATTTTGAAAATAGCATATCTTTTTGCCTTTGCATCATATAAAGATGTGCTATACATGAATGTTGATCAACATGATGTTAACTTGTTGTTAGTTCCATTTTTTACCATGAATAAAATTACGAACATTCTGTTATCCATGTTTGAAAAGTGCATGTTGATTTAAATGCTCTGCCTCTAAAACATGTAGTTTCTTATCTCAAAATCACTTGGACAAGCGGCCATCACCGGTGTTGGATACGATGCCGCACTTCTTCAATCCCCCAGCAGCGTGAGGGGGGAATAAACTTCCATCTTGTGCTGCCGGTTGGGGAATGGAGCGAACTGGATTAAAGAGGGGGCCGGCAGCATGACTGAAGAAGCACATTAGACGCGATTTTCCTTTTCAGTGAATGGCTCTCGGCGGTGTTTTTTTACTTGCCTCTGCACCATACAACTCGTATTTTTAGCCTCCCAGTCCGTGGTGGACCAGCAGCCCATTTGTTGGGCGGGCCAACCTATAGAAAGCAGCACTCATTTTTTCATCAAGCCCCCAAAACAACGCAGTACTATGTTTGTTTTGAGGCCGAAAACATTACGACAGGGGTTGAGTGGGGGAGGGGGGAATACAGAGCAAAAAGATAAAAAAGAGTTGATGCGCTGTTGCTACCCTAACAAGTAGGTGCAATTCTTCTCGGGAAGAAGGTGTTTCGTTGACACCCACACGTCACAAATCCCACAGTAGACATACTAATAAGTTCACACATAAGTACAGGAGAAAAGGTAAACATTCGTATCAAACTCAGGTTCACAGGACACGTTCATATTCATAGCCAACATTCACAATCATGAACTCAAAAGATTCATATATACACAAGTTCAGCATGTCTATGCATCCACATGATTGATAGATCACAAAAAGATTCAGATATACACATGTTCAATATGTTTATACATCTAAATGGTTGAGATCACGGCCAATATCATCCATGGAGAAACTTTAATAACCTAGGGTACAAACTGGTAAATGGTGTTCAGTCGGAGGTACTTCTTGCTAAAATTAATGCTTGTACGAGTAAACTTTCGAGTACATAAGAGGCAGCACAGACAATCTGAACTTTGCTTGTAGATTTATCCTCGAGATAGTGGCCTCGATGCTGAGGGAGGTTTGAGCAACTTGGTCACTACTTTCATCCAACTAGTTTAATGGCTCATCTTGGTCCTGTAGCTCGCCAAAATTCTACATTGCAGACGAGAAAGGAGGCGGTCGATAAAATGAGCCACCCAAATTTTTTGTGCAGTTCAACTGAAATGGAGCATCCGTAGCGTGCAAACTGATTAAGTTCCAGATGAATATACGCGTCAACCAACTTGTCTGGAGTCATTAGAATCCATGCCATACAGTTCGCTACCATATGTGCCGATAACCAAAAGGCACAAGTTGGGACCAAAGACTGGACTGTGTTTTTCTGGTCTATGCGCCAAGCAATATTTTTTTGTGTTCACTCTCCTAATACTTTGAGTTTGACAACTGGTTGATGCCGGTTGATACTCGAATGAATATAGGCACTTCTTCTTGTCAACATCGATGCTTGTCTGAGTGAACTATGGAGTACATAGCAGCAGCATAAGTATCTGTCCAACTGATCTTTTTGTGTAGTTCTACTGAAATCGCCCAATGTAATGATTTGCCTGCGAGTTCAGGCTCCAAGCTACTCCTTTATGAAATCGGCAAACAGTAGCACGATACCAAATTACCAATACATATGACAAGCACAATAATCAGGATAAAGACCGGTACCAACCCGTGTGAGGTAGAATATCAATTACTATTTCCTTTGACTGGAAGCCGAGATAAGCAACTGACAGGAAAGGAAGGAAGCTGTCGAGGCAATGAAGCACCCAAAGTTTTTGTGCAGTTCCACCGAAATCAAGAATCCCTGTTGGCACATATATTCAGAGAGTGAGATTACTGTAATAGTGGGACTAGTTGATGAAACATACACTAACAAATAGAAGCACCATCATTATCTTAATGGGTAAAGCTAGCAACATAGTAGTCTTCTTAAAGAGAGGTATTAGTTTATTTAATCAGTGCCAATTAGGTCGACACTCAAAGCATTGCCATGTATCATCGGTTGCAAAACTTTAACATGCAAAGATAAAGGAGTGTCTCATGACAATAGCAACACAATATCACGATACAAATAGAGATGACAGCAAACTAATATGGATGAAGGCCTTAGGCCGGTACCAACCTGGGCAAAAAAGCTTACTCAAGTAGTCACAGAAGATATGAGAAAGCACTCACTGGAATCACTCAATAATATTTATTTTTGTGCACTTCAAATGTATGGTTGAAATCACTCTTGTTTACCAGTGGTGAGATTATATCGAAAGATTATCAAGAACTTCCAGCAGAGTTAAAGCACTGCCTGGGATATAGTTCACTGTATTCTCTTGTGGAGTTCCACTAAAATGTACGATTGGCACAACATGATTCCCGTTTGCACAAGTAGGAACAAGGTGAAACCTTCATTAGCTTAGTGAGAAAGGATAGAAATACATTAGCATATTACTTTAACAGTAGCATCAAATTCATGATGGACAATACGCAAAACATTGCCGCATTGAACCAATGGCAATAAATTGACATGCAAAACAATAGCATTATTATGTCATGACACTACCAAGATTCCCTCCCTGCTCCACCACATGATTCACCTCCATAGACACACACACACACACGTACATGATTCAGCATAGGGTGCTACTAAAGATTTGTTTAACTCCGACAGGAAAATTAGGCGGCAATAAATTAGTGCTACTTAAGTAATCATAATTAATTAAGTGACGTTGCAGGAGACAGCAGAAGTGGAAGGGCTCCCTCGAGGATCGTCTCACATGTAAGGGAGACGTTGCCGGAGCCCTTGAATGGCCTCGACTGAGGCCTCGGCTTCAGCAAGATCACCTTGGCACTTTTGACCGTGTAGAGCTGGGTCACACATGCATCCAGAATCCAGTTAATTAGTATGATGTGTCATCAACCCAAGTACTACTCTGCTACATTTTTCTATCTATCTCTACTCTACTCTTATAAAAAATAGAGTTGGTGATGATGGTGTGCCTGCCATCCTACAATATAGGCCGTCCCCTCCACATTTGCAAATAAGGCCTTCCCTCGTTCATCCTTTTCTCTCACAAGATAAAAATACTCATACAAATGCATCTTGATGTTAAGTGCAACACACGGGCATCTTGCTAGTCTTCCAAGTAAATTAAGACTAGTAGCAACACATCAATACAATACCACTAGCAAGATGTCAGGATAACATAGGATGGTACCATCCTCTTCATGGTTTGTTTCTCTTTCTCCTCACAAGTTGGTGAAACCAAGTACATGATTGGCCTTCTATTTCAGAATTGGTATTGTCAGTCTGTACTACTTTCACCCCCTTTCCGGCCTATTTGTACCAAGTCTGATGCACATACTAAATTTCCCCCCTTTATTTCTTGCTTGAACCAAGTACAAGATTCGACTCCATGAAGTAGCTTTACCTCTAACAATAGAAAAAAATTAGGTGACATTGGACCATCCGATCGAGAGGGGCTGAGAGGTAGAAAATGATGCACCTGCAGCAACATAGCGAGCTAGGGAAGTAGAGCTAGGCCGGTTTCGAAGGAAGGTATACCTGAAGGTCGTCGGGATGTGGATAGGTGGGCGGCGGGAGGCTAGATCCACCCACACTAGGGCAGCGACGAAGGGATCAGAGGACCTCCCGTGCCGGCGCTCGGCCAGAGATAATGTTGCGGCCAGCAGTGGGTCTCCTCCCTCGCTGTCGACGACGGCCTAAACGCTGCCCCTCCCCTTCACCGGCAGAGGGGTATACGTCTGGATCTGTAACCAGCGGTGAGGATAGAAAGACAGTGTTACCGAGGATGAGAGTCTGTGAATAGAGCAACCCTAGCAAGCAAGCGCGGAGGCTCTGACCTATATATACATATAGTGGGGTAGTTTTCTTTTTTCACTCCATCAAAACAATCGTTTAAAATTGTGTATGTGCCATGTCGCCGGTTTTTTGAGTTGTTGTTTGTTTTTAGAGATAGCTACCCGCGTATTCCAATTGGTGTTACGGTGTGCCAGGTTGCACATTGTATCGTTCAAGTCTGGTACTAGCACCTCGCTATGATTTGGTGGATGGCACGCAGGCCCAGATGCATTGATGTTCCGCATGTAGATAGAGCGGCTAGTCATATCACTACAGGAATCAGGCACTTTGCCGTCCACCATGGCGGACGGCAAAGGCATACATGGCAGACGACAAAGGCCTTTGCCATCTGCCAGCTGACGGCAACAGGTCCGGCTGAATAGGCTACGGCAAAGGCTTCTTTGCCGTCAGCTGGTGGACGGCAAAGATGAAACTGTCTGTGCCTTCAGCCGGCTAACAGCAAAGGTCCTAGACGGCACACGTGACAACGTCTGGCCGTTAGGGGGCTAACGGTGAGCTTTGCCGTCAGCTGGCGGACGGCAAAGACCATTGCACCTTTGCCGTCAGCCAGCAGATGACAAAGTAACCAAATAGGACAGCCCCCAGGCTGTACAGGGAGCTGTCACGTGGCATCTTTGCCGTCTGCTGGCGGATGGGACGGCAAAGATCCTGTTTAGCCCCTGTTTTTTCTTAATTCATTCAATTTGAACACACAAGTTTCAACGCACAAATTTCAACACACAAATTTCACAAAAGACATATCCAACACACAAGCTTCATCATATATATATATACATACATAACCAACACATAGTTCCGTCCATACATATTACAAAAGTTTCACATTGTTCATTCAACACCGTTATCCATCCATCCATATAACAAGTTCCATCCATGCAAGTTCACCGATACAAAATAAAAGCAGAAAGGGAAAAGAAGCACTCCATCCATGCAAGCTTCCGTGAATTAAATGAGATCTACAAAATGGGAAACAAGAAAGTTAGAAGAAGAAGAAGAAAATGAAGAAGAAGAAGACTGGAATAAGAAGTAAGCATACTTAGGTAAAATGGAGCTAACCTAGCTAATTATGCCATCTTTGAGTGAACTAAGAATATTATGCCATCTTGGTCATTTTGGAGCTAACCTAGGTAAACTAGGTCATTTTGGAGCTAACATAGGTAAACTTGGTCATTTTGGAGCTAACCTAAGTAAACTTGGTCATTTTGGAGCTAACCTAGGTAAACTAGGTCATTTTGGAGCTAACCTAGCTAAAATGGATCATATTGGAGCTAACCTAGGTAAACTTGGTCATTTTGGAGCTAACCTAGCTAAAATGGATCATATTGGAGCTAACCTAGGTAAACTTGGTCATTTTGGAGCTAACCTAGGTAAAATGGATCATATTGGAGCTAACCTAGGTTAAATGGGTCATTTTGGAGCTAACTTAACTAATTATGCCATTTTTGAGTTAACTAAGCATAATTATGCCATTTTTTACACAAGTAAGCCAAGTGTATGTCATTATTGAGCAAACCTAGGAAACTAAGCATATTAGAGATAACTTAGCATATTAGAGCTAACTTATGTCATTTCTGAGGAAACAAAGCTAAGTATATATAGATAATTCTGGAGATCTGACATACCTGACATAGTTCACTCCTCATTCTTCTTCTCCTTCTCCTTCCTCATCCTGATGCGCCAAGAGCGGCGAGGCGGTGGAGGCAGTGGGATGTAGTCTTCTACCACAATTGGCATGGTCATGTCGCCTGGCTGTGGGATCGCCGGCGCCACCACCATCGCGAGGTCATTGTCAGGCACCACCACCATCGCGAGGCCATCTTCAGGCAGCACCATCGCTAGGTCATCCTCAGCCACCACCATCTCTTGCCCATCGTCAGCCACCACCATCGCTACGTCATCCTTAGCCACCACCATCTATTGCCTATCGTCAGCCTGCACCTCCTCATCCCCACTCTGCTCCTCTTCTTCCCAACTCCATTCCGGATCATCCCGCTGCTGCTTTTGCTGCAGCCAGAGTCGCTGCTGCTTTGGCTGTAGCCAGAGTCGCTGCTGCTGCTCCTATTGCCTGACCAAATGCAACAATGACCGTTAACAATCGATGTGAGACAAAGCAAAATGTAGAGGAAGAAGAGGCAGAACGTACTGGCATCATCATCATCCTGGTAGCGCATGCGACACATAGTCGTGTTGAACACCTTCATGGTAGGCATGGCGTCGCCGTCGTACCTGAAGAGAAGGAAGTACCCGTGCCGCAGGTCGTAGGCACGGTAGAACTGCTCCCAGCCACGACACAGGTACATGTGGTCGTACCTGATCACCAACTCCACGTCCCAAAGCCTGCGAAGCCCGCTGCCGGCCTGTCGCAGCTTCACATTCTTTGGCTGATGGCCGTCTAGCATCGTCATAAAAGTGTCAGGCAACCTCTGCAGTTTGGGACAAGGAGTGATGTAGAAAATAGCAGAGTTATCATAATGAGATGGGTGAAGGGGAGATCTCTCCTTTTATATACCTGCCTCTTGGAGGAAGTCCCAAGTATGATACTGAAGAACTCGAAAGCATCCAACTCGTACTCCGGTGTGGCAGAGCGGAGCCTGCGGTGACGGCCTCCCCCCATCTCTAATAAGCAGCAGAAGAGACCAATTAGTATCTAGCTAGAAGCATATCTATAAACGTAGAGCCAAGTTTCTAGACATGAAAGAAACTGAGAAAAAAAGCAATGCACTTGTGCTCAACAACATCAACAACACTTAATTAATTTGTTAGGTTAGTTGGCAATGGCAATTGGCACCCTTCAAAACTAGTTGGCATAGTAATCTAAAAATAGGGAAAAATACACTTCTTCTTCCTCCTCTTTATCTTCTTCTTCTTATTTTTTTCATCTTTCTTCTTTCTTCTTAACCAAAACTAAACCTAAAGTTCCTTGTGGTGTGATCGCATTGGAATACTTGTGGCAACAATCATAGTTGCACCATATTTTAGGTGGCTCTAGGTGCCACACACCAAGCAAACAAACATACCTCAAATCATAAACTAAGGGTAGTGTCCTAAAATCAATTTACTTTGTATGAAAATCAGAACAAGTACCACATCACATTACCATAGGATCCTATTACAGAAAAGGTATGTAAATGCAAGCTGGGGTAAGACATTATAACCATACTGCATTCTTATACTTGCTCAACTATGATCACAGGAGACGCAACTAACATACGAGTTTGAGGCACACACACCTCAACAATGATGTTGCCACCTGCCAGGACTGTGACCATCGCAGTCACTCCGATCAACACGGCCTCCTGTTTAGATTGAGATTATGCTTTCATGCCTATGCTAGTGAGAAAGACACGCTAGACTTTCCTTCGGCTTGCTGTAGTTTGCCTTTCCGCAAAAAAGAACAGAAAAGACGGGTATAGTTTGCCTCTTATGACAGATTCCATAACCAATATGCATGCCTTGTTGTTTTCTCAAATTAAACTAAGTCGAGTGTTGCTGATTACTTCAACAGGTTCATGCTTAATTATTTCAATATTTTTAAAAATGCTTTATTGTGTGTTGTTCTTCTAGGGGGCAGAATTATCATATTATAGGGAACTTATCTAGTTATATTAATATCGCTGAGATGCTATCTCCTGAAAAAAAGTAACACTGCATACTCAGGTGTGATCAGCAGCTGGATTATAAACCATGCTTCACATCAGTGCACCACCACCGCATTTCAGTAGCAGGCTACGCATCTTGAGCTACTGGTGTGTATCAGCAAGCTATCAGGTTCAATTCGCACGGACCCTAAGAACTTCCAAGTCTGGATGAGCTATCATAATCAATTCTTGCACTGCAATATAAGGCTCTCTGCTCTAAACCTAAACTAAACTAAACCTAAACTAAACCAAACCTAAAGTAAACCCAAACTAAACTTAAAATACAGAAACAAAAATAGAAAAAATACA